>NC_072896.1:97332651-97635681 GCF_027943255.1 Anastrepha obliqua | reverse complement strand
GCTTCTCAAAAATATATAAATAATCTAATAATATTTATTTGCATATAAACGCATGACATCATATAGAACTGTAATAGAGCTTATTTAGTAACTGTATGAAGTTCCAAGTTCCAAGCTACTATACCATAGCAAACTTTCACGGCATTGTGGCATTCAGCCCTGAATACTATACTACCTAGAACGCTGGGTACAGATTTCTAACTTAACGCGTTTAAAAATCTTGTGTATAGCATACGTCTTCTACGCTCTCATTGTTTAGTGTTCTTATTTGGCATTCGCATAGGAATTGTATTATTCTACGCTCAGCTATTGTCCGATTTTCGGCGTTCAGCCCATCGAGTAGTATATGCACTTTCTGAAGCAAACTTACTTCAGTATTAAATGAGGACCATCCTTTAGATTGCAATTCATGTTTGTGGCCTTCTTTTTGTTTCTGTAAGGATTTAAGACAATCCTGTGATTGTTGTAAAACCTGCTGGATTCCCGATATTACAACTGAAAGCTTATGCTCCGGCTCTTCAGCACTAGTTTCTTGAATATTTTGCATACGACACGCTTCTGATGTACATGGCGGTTCTGTTAATAAGTCTGTTATCGAATTTTCAACATCTCCATCGTCATTTGAACTGTTGTTATTTGGCATAATTATGAGCTCATCCAATGAATCCGTGTTTAATTCGTCCAATTCAGTGTCAATAACATCTAAATCTTCTCCCTGTGACTGCCGCTCATCTTTAACATATAGAAATGGGCAATCTTCCCCCCAAGTATTTACTGCGGTTGTGATTGCGTTTTTAGCATTCTTTTTTTGCCTGATAGCTTCTACTGGAAGTGGGATACTAAAAATTGTAGATGTTGTTAAATTTACACTTTTTGAAAATATGTTCTATTACCCTTTTCTGTAATGTTCTTCTAAAAATGATAAATCTTGGAAGTACACCCAAGTTACAGGTCGCTCTGGATACAATTTCTGGTGGCGATATTCACGAGCAAAACGTTCCCGTAGCTTTTTCCAACGTTTATAACAGACTTCCTCTAAAAAAGCGCGATATTACATTTTGTAATTTTACCATTTCATTATTAATTACCTGATATTCCCATACTTTCAGAAATCTCATACCATGCATCATTTTTCACCGTCAAATTTTTCGAATCCCTTATTTTTATCCTGTCATACAGCACTGGATGTTCTTTAACTAACTGAATTAATTGCTGATTCTCCATTAATTCGTCGGGATCAACATCGTCGTCATCACGTTCTTCCTTGGGCTCCTCTTCCTCACACTCTATCCGACGCTTCCTTCCCCGTTTTCGTTTTTTGGGTTCATATTTTATGTTAAGGAACGCTTCTCCATTCGCCTGTCTAATCATTTATTTTTAAATTTAAATTCTGAGTACTGGTGTTTATGCACAAATACCCTTGTTTATAATGATCTCTCAAAAAGAGCAGATGCTCGAAAATGTCCCAGTTCACCGCCTCCTCAGGATTTTCTTGCGCTCTCCGTAACTCCTTGCCAAAGCGGTCCCGAATACTTTTCCAACGAGTAATACACGCGCGTTCTATCGATAAGTAAAACTATTTTTAAATAATAGATTAAAATCATATTGAATCTTTTTTTTACCTGAACAGTTCAACTCAACCGACAGTTTGTGCCAAATATCATCTTTCAGTGATGAATTTTTGTATCCCCTTGCAAGATTTTTGTCATACAAAATAGGATGCAGTTGTACTAGCTTAATAAGTCGAACATCGTCTAACTGTGAGACCATTGTGCCAAATAATGAATATATATAGAATGAATACGTAGTATGAAGTCGCCTTTGTAATTAAACCAATAAATTAGACTTTAGTTTATCTTCTTCTTCTTCTTTAGAGTCAAAACAATTCACAATTAGTCTTAACTTTTGGCGCCGCATTGTAATATGTACACCGTGCTCCATTGGTGATATGATTTCTTGCCTCAGCTGTTTTAGTTGTTAAACAATACACTTTGAGTTAAACGGTGAAAGTGTATAGACGTCTTAATTTGGTGAAGTCTTCAAAAATGGCAACAAAGTCGAGTCCGGTTAAATCAGCTTCAAAGCCACAAGGTGTAGTGGTCAAAGGTTACCTTTTCCTGTACAATGCCGTACAAGTAGCTGGCTGGAGTTACATCCTCTTTCAATTGGTGAATTACTATCTGCTACAGAGTCCACAATTTCGGGCACAAATTACGCTTTGGGACTACACCCGTTTTGCAGTAATAGTTTTCCAAAATGCTGCTTTTGTTGAAATTTTAAATGCAGCTTTTGGTTTGGTAAAATCAAATCCAGTGATAACAACGTTTCAAGTACTGAGTCGAATGATGGTTGTGATTGGAGTTGTCATGGCTACGCCGACTGGTAAAGTGTCACCTGGTCTACCGATTGCACTTCTCGCTTGGGCTATTACTGAAATCATACGATACGGGTATTATGCCCTCAATATTTTAAATATCATGCCCTACATTGTGGTCTTCCTACGTTACACAACATTTATTGCGCTTTACCCCATCGGCGTAACTGGAGAACTGTTGTGTTTCTGGTGGGCACAGAGCTATGCCAAAACAAATACAGTTTGGTCCTGGGAAATGCCAAATAAATGGAACGCCACGTTCTCATATTTTGCGCTGCTGTGGATTGTGATGCTTCTGTATATACCACTCTTTCCGCAAATGTATTTGCACATGTTTGCACAGCGCAAAAAGATATTGGGAGGAAACGTCAGCAAATCTCAAGGAACTAAAAAAACTAATTAATAAGTTTATGCAGTTTTTAAATACATTTAATAATATGTTAAAATATAGCTACCGAAATGCTCAAAGTGGCCTAAAATATTTTTTTTTTATTTTACGTAAAACGCGAACAAAGAAAATACAAATACAATAATAAAAAAATTAAAATACAAATAATTAAGTAAGACTACTTTTGTGAGATTTTGTAATTTTTGGGCATTAGCCATCAGATTTTTAAATAAAAAGTTTTATAAAAAATACTGGTAAGGGCCTGTGTGAATTTTGGAAACGATATGCAATTCCAAATATGTTGTGTCTTATACATTTCTTATGTGTGAACGTATGTACATACATATATACGACTATAAAAATATGTATGCAAATATGAGCACATACAAACCGGTATATTTTAAGTGGACGCTTGCTAACGTTGTTGGACTTTACAAAACCTTTGGCATATTATGTAAACGTTAAAAAATCACGCTTTCGAAATTAAAAAACGACTAATTAATGCAAGCAACTGTTGTAGCAACTGCATTAACCATACGGACTACAGCCGATTGGCTCTTCACCCTTCAACTTTTCACTATGTGCAACTATGTATAATTAATTGACGTTTTCTGTTAAGCCGGTGCAAAAACATGCATATGTATGTGTATATGTACATATTTGTTGCTTATATTATACGATTACATTTAGGTGTTACGTGGTAGTATTCCGCATACGAAAACAATATTTTCACATATTTGCATAAATTGCCATTAAATTTTAAAAGATCACAAATGAGCATTTCTTATAATATAAAAAAAATTATACATGCATGCATACATTAATTCGTTTAGAAAAGCAATGATTGCTTGATGCAATTTTTAATTAGTAAAAGCACTAAGCCAATCATATCCTTATGTAGAGCATGTAACTTGGAATTTATTGAATTAATATCTCAGAGGTATGTGTGTATGGCGGCTGCGTAGTTGTTGTAGCAGCATAAATATTACACATGTATGTACGGGGTATGCTGCCAGAGTGACAGTTCTTGGCCGGATATAAACCCGGCTCGTTCCGGTAATGTATAATTGACAGTCGTGCGAATGTGCGTAACTACCATTAGGTAGTGCACGGGTTCGAAATCTCGGTCATGAAACACTAAATGTTAGAAAAAGTTTTCTCTATTAAAGTTCGCTCTTCTCCTGGCAATACCACACCTCTGAGTGCATTTCTGCCATGAAAAGGCTCCTTATCTGCTGGCATAATACTGTAAGCCCCTTATTTGTGGAAAACACCAAGACGCATTTCACAAATAGGATATATGTATAGTACCTATATATGGTATGAATACCATTTATAACATCCAACTGTGGCAAAAGTCTGAGATGAGATACATATGTCAGAAATTGATTTTTACAAATCTCGTCGCATTATAATAAAGAGTATTGCACCAAATACAAACAAGATTTTCTCGAATTTGGTACCACACGGACCGAATTTACATATAAGCGACGAATTTTGTTGTTGTAGCAGCATAAACATCCCCCATACATATACAAGGAATGCTGCTGAAGTGACAGTCCTTGGCCGGTTATAAATCCGGTGCGTTCCGGTTACGTAAAACCGACTGTCGTGGGAAGGATAAGCGAGAAGTACTTTTTCACATTAAATACGACTTTAAATCTCTTTCCAATATTTTATTTTGTTTCACTCCTTAATACGATCTATGAAATATTACGAAAAATAAAGCAGCATCGTTCCAATATTCCAAATTTTCACACATTTTCAATACAAAATCGGCATATAACGAGGGCATTAGCCGAACTCTTATAGGTACAATACAATACAGTTCTGACACAATGGTTGTAGCTCAGTTAAACTAGTGCTGCGACCATTGAATATTTTTTAAGTCAATGCCTTCTTGTACCATTTCCCACAATGGAGACATTTCACGCAAACGTTCGACGTGTTTGATACATTTGTCGGCGGTGTAATCAACCTCCTGAATGGTGGTAAAGCGACCAATTCCAAACCTGGAAAACAAATTTTAAATTAAAACATATGAATTTATTTATATACTAATGTCTACTTTATATTTCAAAATAGCACATTTTTAAGGCTTATTATGAAGGGTGTGCGCAGTTTATCTGCTTAATATCAGGTTTTATGTAATAGTTTTTTGGTTTCATAAAGTCACGCTTCTGCGAAAATTGTTTAATTAGAAAGTGGATGTCGTTATCATATAACCAACGATGGCAATTTCAAAAAGCAACGTTATGTTCCAGGTTCCCTTGAGATATCGTAAATATACTTGAGTTATTCATTGCACAGACAAATAGACAAAAAAAAACTTTCCATAATCTTCTGTTTTAGTGCAGTAGCTGGCGTGTTGACTTATTGAAATACTATTAATATATATATTTTTACCTTATTGAACTATGTGCCAAGTCCTCATCGGTACCAATTGCACGCAGTACATAGGAAGGCTCCAATGACGCTGAAGTACAAGCTGAGCCGCTTGATAGAGCAACATCTTTTAGGGCCATCAACAAAGATTCGCCCTCAACGTAGGCAAAAGATAAATTCAAGCAACCACTATAAGTCTGCTTGGCATCACCGTTACGGATGACATGAGGCAAAGCACTAGTGATTCTGTCATACAAGCGTTTCGAAAGGAAATCAATCCACTTTTTATCATAGTCCATTTCTTTCAATGCTAGATCGCATGCAATTCCAAATCCAACAACAAGTGGTGCGGGTACAGTGCCGCTACGTAGACCACGTTCTTGCCCACCTCCACTTTGAATTGGTTCAAGGCGAACACGTGGTCTACGACGCACATAAATTGCTCCAATTCCTTTTGGACCATACACTTTATGTCCAGATATTGACATTAAATCAATGTTCATTGCATTTACGTCGATGGGAATTTTGCCTACAGCCTGTGCTGCATCTGTGTGGAAGAATACTTTGCGTGAACGGCAAAGTTCACCGATTTCAGCAATCGGCTGTTTCACGCCTGAATAAGAAAAATTATAATAAGTGAATAATTTATGGTATGTATTTTCCGTAGCGCTATTTAGTCATAATCATACCAATTTCATTGTTTACAGTCATAATGGACACCAATGATGTATCCGGTGTCATAGATTCTTCCAGCTGCTTAATATCAATAATACCATTTGATTTAACAGGCAAATAGGTTACTCGAAAACCTTCATTCTCCAAAGCACGGCAAGAGTCCAGCACACATTTGTGTTCTGTTTGTGTAGTAATCACGTGCTTTTTCTTACTTGCGTAGAATCTTTGAAATAATTCGAAATAAAAATAAGGGTGTGTATGATAAGGTGTCTTCTTTCCAGCACAGTATTTACAAAATATACGAATTGAATTTGGAAACTTAATTTATGCTTTTAAGAAATAGTAAGTATTCATACCTAGCGACACCTTTAACCGCAATATTATTACTCTCTGTAGCTCCTGATGTAAAAATTATCTCTTTTGGCTCTGCACCAATTAACTTTGCCACCTGTTCTCGTGCCGTTTCTACGGCCTTCTCAGATTCCCAACCATATGCATGAGTGCGAGAATGTGGATTTCCGTAGTAGTTCGTCATGTAAGGCAACATTCCGTCCAAGACACGAGGATCCTAAAAAATGTTTGCGAATGATGAAATCACGCAATCGTAAACTAAAGCAGAATATTTTTACCAAGGGTGTAGTCGCCTGAGCGTCTAGATAAAGTGGTCTACCTTCCACATGTTCTGCTTTTATGTTAAAGCGTATCTGCTTTTGTCGAAATTCTAAAATTGCAATATATTCAAGTTACCACGATATAACAGTGTTTATTAGTTTTACCCTCAGATACTGATGCCGGTTGCGTTTCAGTAGAGTTAAACCTATTGTATAAACATACGCAAGACGACGGAAGACCAACATTCGATCCACCGTGGTTGGTTAATAAAATGTTTGGTGCGAAAACATTTTTCGGAACTCTTCCAAATAATTGCAGCATTTTTATAAATGTTGGTACTAACAGAAGTTAAAGAATGCAAATGTAGGGAAGTTATTTTTTTACAAATTCAATTTCACATATTTTCACTCACCCAACTATTTGTTATCACACGCCTTATTTGACAATCAGCTGACAGTACACAATTACGTCGTTTCGCAAGAAAAGAAGAATCTCACGTATAGATGTCGCGCTTACCATTAGATGCGATAAAATTCGTATAATGTGTATTGCACTTATTATTTCGGCCGCATTTTGGTTGAGCAACACTTATTACTTTACTCTCCCATGCCTCATACTTCAGATAGCTAAATATCTCTCTACTTGTCACAACCATTATTCCAGAAGGCATAAAGGATGGCATCAATTTTGCGTACAGGAAAATTTCTTCGCTATTTCGCAGGTTTCACGCGAAATTTTGTCGTGGATTCAGTACGACAAAGTGAAAATGGAATTAATCTGCTACAAATCACTCCCAGTGTTGGCATACAATTCCAGCAGTAAGTATATGAGTGGTTACCGGTGCACCCTCTGGCCATTACATTACGCAATACGAAGGGTGAAATCATGAAACAAATGGTGGCTCAATTTTACAAATTTGCTCGAATTTGCGTTAGTTCTTATTAAAGTCAAAATGTGAAAGGTTTTTATCAAATTTCATTGAAAAAGATGCTTTTCAGATTCGGACCATATGGCATAACCTAAAAAAAACTTGACTCATGTTTGCATATTTTCAGTGGCTTCGCCAGCAATCCAGCACCCAAGTCAGATCTCAACTTGGAAAAACAGTTGCGCCGGCTAGATCAAGATGTGCGTCGTGTCGGACGAATTTCGCGGCGAGATATTGAGGAAGTGCTGGAAGAGATACGCACGCAACAATCAGCGACTAGTTCACAATCGCTGCTCGTAATACGTTGTTGTGGGAATTTGGTGCCAGAAGAAATGCCGGAGGTGCGTACTGCACTAGTGCAAGAGATTTGGAAGACACTTAATGTGTTGAATGTGGCAATGGATATATCTCACTATAATGCTTTGCTGCGTGTCTATTTGGAAAATGAGCATCCGTTCTCACCTACAGAATTTTTAGCAGAAATTGAGTCCAAGAACATAGAGCCAAATCGTGTGACATATCAGCGATTGATTGCACGCTATTGTCAGCAAGGCGATATTGACGGGGCTACGCGCATATTAGAATTTATGCGTTCCAAGAATCTTCCAGTAAACGAGAATGTTTTTAATTCGCTTATACTTGGTCATTCACAGGTAAGTCGAAATCCAATAAGAATGTTCTTATCTGTTTACAATTATGAATATATCCATCTTCTTCTTGGTCTGCGTATCCTTGCTGCATGTTCGCGTTTACATACAAAAGTTATTTTGATTTTAGCCATACGGTTATCAGGTCATATTAAAGATATCAGGAAATTTGTGTCTTTGCAGTTGTTAAGCCAATTGATATTCTTCATTCGTTCAGCAATTGTGAACCATCATAATTTGCAAACTTTTTTCCGTTAACATTTTCCTTGGAGTTAGCATGCCATTTAGCATTATTTCACTTGAAACTTTGTCAGTCTAGCTTACTAACATCATTTTTATATAGCACCATATTTCAAAAGCTTATATTTCATTGTCGATAGAAAAGGGTCGCCATTACGTAGAGTTTTAAAAATCGTCCTTAATTTAATTGGCATGTCGTGTCAATAGTTAAGTATATCGCACTTGTTACGTTAAAGCGTAACAACTCAAAATCTGAACATTTTCAGTAGAGACGAAAAACTGTTTCCGTAAATATTAATAATATATTACAAGGAAAAAAATATATAAATATAATTGTACGAAAATATCATTAAAAACAATATAACGGTTTCATTCTTATTTGTTTAGTAGTTGCGCTAAAATAACAAATTTTTGAGTTGTTACTCTTTTCCTGAAATTTTTTTATGCACTTAGTGGTGTTATTTTGAGTTGTCTCTGTTTAACTGAAAAAATAACACGTAACTTAAACAAACTTAAACAAACCGTTTGGTTGTAAACAGGCACAATTCAAAATGTTACACTTTATGTGACACAAATTTGTTCAAACACTTGGAGGCAACTAAAAATGTAACTCTTTAGTTGAGACGAAAGAAGTCATTCTGAAAACAAAGAGAGAGTCATAACGGTTTTTTAAACGAAAGACTAGACAAACCACTGAACGATTTTTATAGTGGGTAGAGATGACCACTGTACATTGTTTTCTTGCAAAAAACTAAAATTTGGAAATTTTGAGTTGTTACGCTTTAACGTAACAAGTGCGATATGTTTTACCGCTTATTCCAGATCATGATCCCATTGGTCATTCCGCCATATTCCTATATATTTTAAGTTTTTTTTTACTCATTCTATTTTATTTCCATGGTTAGCTTCGCATTTCAGTAGTCTCTGCCGCTTTTATTTACAATAATACATTTTTTTTATCAGTATTCATACTTAGCCTTTGGGGTGCTCTTAATAATTTCTTCGGAACTCTTCAGATTATTTGTGATCAGTGTTATACCATTTGAATGTATGTGACTCACATCTCGCATAAAATTCCACCATCACCATTCGTTCCAATTATGATCGCTTTGTAGTTATCCAACCCTGAGTTGCAGAGATTAATATGCTCAAATAAATGCAAACCCCAATTCTCAAGGTATGGGCAAATCACCCCAAATCACACCCTTTTCCGGCTCTGTCAGTTTGAACAATGTGTTGCTCTATTTAATTTCCAATATGTTCCCCTATTTAATTTCGTATGCCGTGTTTTTGTTGTAATTCTCTGTTCGTTTTATTATTTTGATTTCATTGGTTATTTAGTGTTAAATTTCAAAGCTGCTGTTGATTACTTCTTAACTTTAAAGGATTCTGAGAGTTTAATAGTCTATATATATATATAATTATATATATACATATGTAGATTTTTAATATCACCACTTGATCAACTTTTCGCAGAGCTATCAAAAATGTCCGAGGAAAAAATATATATTTATAAAATTTTATTCGTTATTATTTAATTTAATTAATATATGTATGTGTGTGTATGTACTTATTTCTCTTTCAACCTTAGGCCAATGATCTAGAATCAGCCAAAGGTATTTTATCGGTGATGAAACAGGCTAATTTGGATCCCAGTGCTGACACCTACACAACTCTTCTGTGTTGTTATGCTCGTCATGGTGATGTTGATTCTATACTTCGTACACTGGACGAATGTGAAAAGGCGGAAATATTCTTACTTGATAAAGATCTGTTGGACATCGTCTATGTACTGAGCATTAACGGACATGCGGATAAAGTGGATGTAGTGCTTGCAAGATTGCGCATTTCGGCAGGTTTCAATCAAGATGCAGTGAATGTTATACTACGTTTGGTGAACAAGGGTTATGAGGATGTCGGACTAAAAATTTTGCAAGTAATGCCACGTAGCACTCGTCCTGATGGTCAACTGGTAGATACCGGAAACTTTTTCATTAAGCAGCTTGTCAAAGCCAACCGTCCAATGGACAAGATCTTAAGTATTTGCAAAACTCTTCAGGATGAAGGTATGGAGGACACATATTCTTATGATAATTATTTTTTATTGTGGGTTAAATTAATTTGTTTTTTTTTTTTTGCCTGTATTTTTTAAGGTCTGAACCCTAAAGCGCTTTTGGTAGCCACTGAAGCTGGACTTAGTAATGGTGTGGTTTCTAATGCACTTCCGCTATTGCGCGAATTGAAGAATGCTGGTTTGCCTATTCGCCAGCATTACTTCTGGCCATTGATTTGCTCTGCTGAGTCAAACCAAATCATGTCCATAATACGTAACATGCAAGATGAGTTCGCTTTGCATCCGAACTCTGAAACCTTGCGCGACTACGTCATTCCTAATTTAAAGGAGAAGAACTGGGATAAAATCGTAACAATCTTACGTGATGCGGGTATATCGAGCGCTAGTTCAGCAGCATCTACTGCCTACGTAGCATTGACTACAAATCAATTGAAGTCTGCCGCTAATATTATGGAGTCATATAGATCATATTATTCATCCCAATTGTTCAGACAACCCTTAATTCACGCGCTATCAGCTACCAACGACTATGCCTCTTTTACTCGTGTGGTCAGGCAACTATACGAAACCGTTCAGAGTCGCTCACTTAACGCACAGCGTACCGAACCTGAGGAGGGCTCTGAAGTAGAAGCAAATGGTGAGACAATAGAAAATGAGGGGCCTAATCTAAGCTTTGATGTTGTTGGAGCTGTGCTGAATGACATTTGCTCATATTTTCGTCGCAATAGAATTGAAGTATTAAGTAACATTTTGCCAGCGCTGGTAAAGGAGGGGCTCACCATTAGTAATACAAGTGCTGCGCGTATTTCAGAACGCCTGGGCTCCGAAATGACAACTGAAATCTCCGAGAACTTGGCCAAACTTACCTCTGGTGAATTAGAACTTGTACCACGGAAAACTTCAGAACAGCGCAAACGTGGTCTGGATTCGTTGACAGTTGAAGGTAAGCTCCAGTTGCTTTAATTGGTTCGATTACAGTAATCAAACCTCTAATTATATTTAGAACTTGAACGTTTCATCGCTAACGTCGAAACGAAAGGCGATAATGCTAACAACTTAAAACGACAACTACTAAATGCTTGCTTCCGTTCTGGTAATTTGGAGAAGACTTTGCAAGTCATCGAAAAGCTGGAAGTGGAAAAGTTCACAATTTCAGTTGGAATATGGGCGCAACTAATAGATTTGTACGCAACGGAAAATAAGACATCAGAGGCATTAAAACAATACGAAAAAATTAAAGCGGATAATCCTGAATTCGTGTTGGACAACCTTAAATCGGTGCACATTGCAAACCTACTCATAAACGAAGAACGATTCGACGAAGCCATTAAATTCTTGGAACGTAATAAGAAACCGGAGTTAGTAACGGACAACGAAGGTTCTTTTAACTATATCTCGGTTGTATGGCGTCTATTGAATACACTGGCCGAAGCTGGTGAAGCGGATAAATTGCAGCAACTGTTTGATACATTGGTGGGCGGAAATTATATTTACCCCACTAATGTACTTTTGGGGCCGTTAATAAAAGTATGTATCAGGGATTATTTATTAGAATATGTATTCATTTTTTTATAACTATTTAAATACTTTTTTGTTTAGGTGCACCTTAAAAATGACAACATTCCTAAAGCTGTGGAAGCATTTGAGCAGATCTGCGAAAAGTATAAGTGTACGCCGTGGAAAAATGATTTAGCTTGTCGCCTCATAGAAATGGAGGATGCCGCTAATCTGCAAAAGCTAACTGATTTGAGCACAAACATTCATGGTGAAGTAAACAGTCTGTATGATTTGGTATTTTCGTTTGTCGAATGTGGACGCATACGTCAAGCAAGAAAGATTTTGGAAACACCTGGACTTCGTACACGTCCACAACGTATTAACAGCGCATGTGAACGTTACAAAAACGAGGGTATGGTAGAACCACTTGAAGGTTTGGTTGAAGCGACAAAGGATCTTAATCATATTGATCGCAACAAGATCTACTATAATTTATTGCTGAGTTATTGTAAGTCGGAAGATACCGAAAAGGCCTTGGGTCTTTGGACCAAAATGCAGGAGGAGGACATAGCGCCCACCGATATTTTCCTTATTAAATTGGCAGAACTGTTGAAGCACAAAAACATAAAAGTCCCATTTGTTGTACCAGAACTAGAAAAAGCACCAGCGGCTAAGTCGAATAAAACAAAAAATGCTGAATCGGAAAATGCCATAAAGGAAACAAAGTCACCAACTACTTTATCGCTTCTGCGGAAAGCTATCAAAGCTGGTGAGATTGACGCTGCGCTAGATTTTAAAAACCAATTACGATCAGTTGAAGCTGTGAGCATCAATGATCTTTCGCAATTGATCGAGCATGCGGTACGCGCTGGACGTCTGACGGATGCGACAAAAATCGTAACCGAGCTGTTAGCGAAAAAGCAATACCCGAAACCGAAGATTTTCAGATTTTACTTAAATAAGATTGCTGCCGCTGGCGACGTGAATACATTACAAGTACTCGGAGAGCAATTATCAGATGATCAAAAGAAAATAGTTTCTTTTGATAACCGTTTTTGTCATGCAAACATTATAGCTGGTAAGACGGATCAGTATTTGCAGTCAATCTATGAGCAGATTGCTGCAGCAAAAACTCCAGAAGAAGCTGCTAAACTAGCTGATCATTTTCCACGTGGTGGCGCTCTAGGAATTTTACAACAAAACCCCGAAACATTGCCATTATGTAGGTATTTTATATTTTAATAATCACTATTTCTCTTTCAAAAGTTTAACATTCACTATTTTTGTTGTCGTTCAGTCGAAAAAATTGCGGAGAAATACGCTGAACAAAAGCAATTAGGCCCAGTTAATGTGCTATGGATGCATTTACTCTCAAAAGGCGATGAAGCTGCATCGAAATCCATATGGGATAAACACCTTTCGAACGCACCACGTCTAATGTTCCAACGAGTTCTGCAGACGGCGCGCGAGCAAAAAGACGAGAAGCTCGCTCAAGCGGTAATAAGTCAATTGCGTGAGTCAAAGATCTCGGAAGGAGCTATAGGGAATGCTTATTCGTGCCTAATTGACATACACACCACTGGCAACAATTTAGATAAAGCGCTGGACACGCTGAAAACAGCAATCAAAGATATATGTTTAGAGAATATAAATCGCACTGCGCTAGTGCGCCTGAAAACTGCACTTCAAGAGCAGAATAAGGAATTTCCATTCGAAATTCCTGAAAAGAAGTCGCAAAAAAACAGCAGCAGCAGCAGCTCACAATCATCTGATGATGACGTTACGCCGAAGCGACCAGAGACAAGACCAATTACACGACCAACTAAATAAATAGGGATGGGATATATTAAATATGTTCGTAGTCTGTAACATTAACGAATAATTGTTGATTCTTATTTTAAATAAATGCTAAGTACTTCATATGTTTATTTTGAATTAATTTAATTCTCGTTCGGCCATTATCTTGAACCAGTACATTATCAGATTACACATACAACTTTTATTGTACATAGCATAAAGTGACAATTCATGTACTCTAATTTTAGTCGTATGAAATTCATTTAAAAAGTTGGTGGATGAAATAAATACAAACCTAAAATAAAGCAGGGTTATTTTGTCACATACGTGAACGTACCTTTGGTCACGTAAAATAATGTTTTTCAGATTATGACATACGTGCTCGTAATGCCTATATCGTAAAGCTGCGTGATGACATACGGTAAAAGTAGAGTAAACGCACGCGTTCGTTCGAATTGTCATACGAACATCAACAGGTAATCAAAGCGGCCAAATTTCACTAAAAATGTGAGTAAATTGTAAAATTGTTTAAATTAAAAATAATTTTAAACTACTTTTACTATTATAGGACGAATTACAGTAAACTAAACCCTACACAGAAAGAACTCATGGCGGAGTTTATGGTAAGCCACCCAGGCCTGGCAAAAAATAAGCTGCCAAGTTCGGTGGAAGGGAGAGCAATAGCAAGCAGACTCTGGGAGGAGCTCTCGAAGCGCCTAAATGCTGTAGGACCACCTACTAAAGATGCTAAGATGTGGCGGAAGGTACTTACATACATATCTGCATAAAAAAGTTGTACTTTTTATTTGAAAATATACAATTTTTATGGATTGTTATAGGTTTTCGCTGATCAAAAGTATCAGGCAAAGAAAAAGCTTTCTTTTAACAAAGCATCTAAGCAGCGAACTGGCGGTGGACCCTATACTGGAAAAGTTATTACTGCCTCCGAAGAACTTTTAATAGAGGCAGCCGGACTAGAGGATTGTATAGAGGAGAAAAAGTATACACCAGTACCCGATAGTGTACCGACTACACCGGCCTCAACAATTCTCAGTAGCAGTGATAACAGCGACGACGAAAAAGCGAGTTCCTCCAGCAACTCTTTACCAGCTCCATCTGCTGCCTACACACCGCGAAGGAGTAAAACTTTGCGGAGTAGAAAAAATTGTAAAAAGGAAAAGTTTACATTGCTCCAGCAAAATTTAAAAGCGGCGTCCGATTTCCATATTAGTTTGAATGCGAAGTTAGATAGATTACTGCTGGTGCAGGAAAAAATGCTTAAAATAAAGGAGGAAAAGCATCTAATTCTACAGGAATCGCACCAAATAAATTTGCAAATAAAAAGGCTTGAGCTGGAAACGCTGCAAATTAATTTAGCAAAGCATTCTAGTATTTAAGCATTTTCAAGTGGGGGTGAAATATAATAACCTTTATATATCTGAGTTATTAGTTTTAGTCTTAAGCAGTTCTTAATAAAAATTAAATATTTAATTTGTAAACGAGAATAAAAAACTTTATTTCATAATAGTTTTAGTAAAAATAATTTAATTTTATAACTAAAACATTTCTAATACCATTTCAGAATAATTAGTAACTAATTCATTATTATTATTATTTATGGGAGATATATTCAATATAACCCTAACTTAATTAGCACACTGGCTACTAGGGCCTTCAGTACTTAATGACGATTACAAAATGAATTATTTCTAACTGTACAATTTAAATATGGTCCATGCCTTTCAAACGTTTGGAAATGGTTTTTGGGTCACTCCCAACTGCTGTGCCATCATTTCTTGCGTTTGACCATCATCTTCATCCAACAATACTTGCAATTCGCCGTACTCAAACTTTTTCGGTGCCGGCCACGGTCCTCGTTCTCCACGCTAAAATCACCACTTCGGAATTTTACAAACCACCTGAAACACTGTGGTCTACTTAGCGCATGTCCACCATAAGCTTGTATAAGCATTTGATGAGCTTGAGAAGCGTTTTTCTTCAATTGATAACAGAAAATTATCGATGTCGGCAACGCGTAGTTTGAAGGCACGAAATTCGAAATTTTTAAGAGCGACAAAAATCATTGTTGTATGAAACATAACAAACCATCAACCATAGATAACCCATCAACTGAATATTGTTGACAGATGACAGACGAAAAAAACAAAACATTTGGGAAGTTTTAAAAATACTCCTAGCGACATCTATGGACTAATAGCTGAAAGTCTTATTTCATTGGTATCTACCTGGTACCTGGTATTAATACATTTCATATATTTAGTTAATAGAGTGGATGGTACCAAGGCGAATTTATTACAGGTGACAGCAACCACATATAAGTAAAACCCTACATGTATTTGTTGTTGCCTTCGATACAAGCATTAAGTGAAAATACAATACAATTCGATTGTAAACATACCAGTACATACAAACAAAGCATATCATTTTGACGTAGCCATATCTACGGCAAAAAATTCAGCTGGGTGAATGCTGTCACCTATAATAAATCCACCTTGGTACCATAGTTCCGAATGCAGTAGTCCGTTAGGTGGTTAGTGTTAGACAGAGGTCTAGGATGTGTTCGATTGAGAGATGGCCTCCACAAAACTGACAAGTCTGGGAAGGACAGCCGAGGAGAAGATGTTCGTGTGCTAGTTTAGTATGACCGAGTCTCAGACGTATGAAAGTTGTGATCTGGTGTTTGGAAAGGGAAGTTGGGAATAGGGATTTTTTTCCATCAGGATTTATAAGGGTGTATGGATTATTTAATTGAGACCATTCAACCTTTTTCAAGTGGGAAGAATGGAGGTTGATAGTTTTAGGGATGTCATTCGAGGAGAATATGTCGAAAGTGATGGAGGGTTTGGAATATGTATTTTTGGCTGTTGCATCAGCTTTTACATATCCAGGGATGTGGCTAGGTATCCATAGAATCTTTATTTTGTTAGGACATTTTATTAATTTATCCCTGATACGACAAACGATCTGATTATCATTAAAGATATTTTTTATCGCTAGACAGACTGACAAGCTGTCTGTACATATTAAGAATTTTCCATTATTATTTGTTGCATACTCTGACGCATGAAGGATAGCCAATAAATAAATAAAAAATAGAGTATTTTAGTTTGATTTGCTTCGCCCATGTCAGGGTCATAGTTTTGAGGATCATAAATAATTCTAAACATAATGCCAATGTTGTGAAATGCGGACTTTGAAATGCCACTTTTGTAGGGCGATACCTTACTTTTTTACAGAATCCTAAAACTCTCCAGCGTTCTGCAAAGTGTTATGCAAATACCCAAAGATTTGGAAAATTACAGCCATACCCGGAAGAAATGGATTTTCCTGCCTATTGAGGTGAAATCGATTATTCAAAATTCTGCCAATTAGCTGCCAAATGCACCACTGGAGGTACTGCTTTCGTGTCAAAATTGGACAATGCCAGTGCGTTACTCCGAACCTTTAGCTGACGCTGCACTTTTTTTCCATCTACATCACTTTCACTGGAGCTCATATAAAAAAGCAAAGTTGATTCCATTTCTAATTATTGTTTATTATCTACATTTTCTAATAATTTTGGAGGTTTCGAAAAATACGATCCTAATTGTGAATCTTTAAACCTATTATGAACTTTATTTTGTCATCGTTTTTCGAGTTTCGAAAGATCTTTTTCGTCCATTAACGCGACACTCATCTATGCTAAGCCATTTGGGTGCTAATTATTACAGTTAATTTATATGAAATGATAAGAGGTCCAATGATATTTCAAGACTGTTCAAGCCTTATTAACAAAGAACAATTCCTTTAAAGTGGTATTTCGTATCATTAATTACTCTTTGAATTACTAAAGTGTAAACATAAAATGCGTGTGGAATATAAACTTTGACATCAAATGTCTTTTATTGTCGTCTACTGAAGTTTTCTTTGGAAGATTTATGAAGTGCCTAGACCAAGGTGGATTTAATAAGGTGACAGCATTCACCCAGCTGAATTTTTCGCCGTAGGGATGGCTTACGTCAAAATGATATGCTTTGTTTGTATGTATTGGTATGTTTACATTCGTATGTTTACATTTGCTTGCTGATTTTGACATGATGCTTGCACCAAACGCAACAACAAATACATGTAGGGTTTTACTTATATGTGTTTGCTGTCACCTGTAATAAATTCGCCTTGGCCTAGACATTCAATAATATTTTAGTTCATGGAATTTAAGAGCGTAAAAATTTTCATTTTATTCTATTGGTTTGCGGAAAAAAGAAATCCATTACTTTTTCGGCTTTAGTGATCGATATCTCATAAAGTATCGATCAAACAATTACTGTCTCGTGTAAGCGCCAAATAAGAATCGTGACCACGCTATTCAATATTTAAGGAAACTAGTAAATCTATTACTAATGAGGTCGAAAAATTCGTCGTATGCCTCTGAGTAATCCAAAATAAAATGAACAAATGTTAATAATCTACAGATAGAGTTAAGTTTTAATAAGAGAAACAAACAGAGATATTGTGAAAGAAGGATGTGTCGAGAAAGTTATTGAACACCTCAAGGTTGGTATAGGAGACCAAATTGCTTTCACCGTCCTCTCCAACATTTCTTGCATTTTTGTATTCACCTCCACCACCGATCCTTGATTCTACAACTCGTGCATCATTCTTGAAAATATTTGGCTGTTTTTCAGGTAGCCACGGAACTACAAGGATGATAGATTTACCTGGTTTCACCATTATATATAAACAAACCGCTGCCATAAGCCTGTTTACGTCAGCCAACCAAGTGATTCTTTCAAACTCGTTGAAAGCCAGTTAGCGGTTTGTTATTGGCCCCACCTTCTGAATTTCACCATGCCTGGGAACATAACACTAAATGAAGTTATTGTGAACATAAATTTGAGGGAAATCGATAGGAACACGGCTAAAGGCAATTGGTGCTTTCGACTTTTACATCGATTGTTTAGTATTTGTACTATTAAAGAGTAGTGAAAATTTGCGGTATTTGGTGGCGTGTAAATTTAATATTTTGATTTAGAGTTGATTAAAAATGTCAGACAGTGAATCCGATAGCACCTCAGACAGTGGTGATAGTACAAGTTCATCATCAACCTCTTCGAGTTCAGATGAGTCCACACCGAGCACCAATAAACAAAACGTTGAAAGGGACTTTGCATCTCAGAATGCGGAAAAAAGTGAGAATCCCATATCAGCAGATGGGGCGAAGGAACTTAAAAATGTTGCAGAAAAAAATGACTATAATTGCTCATCTGACGGCGCAATAGTAGAAAACCATAACAAAGGAAAAGAGCCAGCTGCAAAAGATACCACAGATTCCGCAGATCCAGAGAAAAGCACTGAGTTGCATGGGGCGAGTTCTACAGATAAAGATTCAAATGGAAATGAAAAATCGGAGGAGCTAGAAGATGGTGAGCTGAATAATGACGATGGAAATATTCAAGATGTGAAGGGATCAGAAAAAGGCCCTGAAGAAGTTCAACTTACTAATGTTAATCTGAATAATGAAAAAGTGGCAGAAAAAGTGAATGCGAGTGATTCGGGTGGCACATTTATTGGAGATCAAACTGCAGTTAGCCGTCAGGAAAATGTTGACGATAATTTCAATAAGGTTTGTTAAAAATTAAAACAAAAAATAAACGTATATTAGTCATCTAATCAAAGTTTGCATATATTTTCAGCAAAATGAAAGCAATTCTGCCGAAGAAGTAGCCAAATCAAATGCGGACCAAAAACATAAAGAAGCTAATGAGGTACCTAACACGAAATTTGGTAGCAGTGCGCGAAGCGTGCGGGAACGTTCACATTCCCGTGATCGAACAAAACATCGGCGGAGGAGTCGTTCGCAGAATCGTGCCTCTTCACGACAACGTTCACGATCGCGATCCCGTTCTCGCAAACGTTCACGTCGATCTGCATCTTTAGCAAGGCGACAGGAACAACGTAAGCGGCGTCATGCAGAGCAAGAGCGACGCGAAGATGAAGACCGCAATAAAAGAAAACGTGAGAATTCAACAAAGCAATCTACAACGTCCTTATCCGGTAAAGAAGGGTTCGATTTCGATGGCAAAGAACGTGAAAATGACAATGCTACAGTTACTGATCCAAAAGCAAAGATTACTGAGCGTCAGCGTCGAACTGTCGATTTATTGACATCGCGTACCGGTGGAGCTTATATACCACCGGCCAAATTACGTATGATGCAAGCGGAAATAACAGATAAAGCTTCAGCCGCATACCAGCGAATTGCTTGGGAAGCACTGAAAAAATCAATACATGGTTACATTAACAAAGTAAATGTCGATAACATTGCTATTATTACGCGTGAGCTTCTTAAGGAGAATATTGTACGTGGACGCGGCCTACTTTGTCGTTCCATTATACAAGCCCAAGCGGCGTCACCTACTTTCACGCATGTCTATGCAGCTTTGGTATCTATAATCAATTCAAAATTTCCTAATATTGGCGAGCTACTACTTAAGCGTTTGGTAATTCAATTTAAACGCGCTTTTCGTCGAAATGATAAGGCGGTTTGTTTGTCGTCTTCGCGTTTCATTGCTCATTTAGTAAATCAGCGAGTCGCACACGAAATACTTGCCCTGGAGATACTGACCCTATTGGTAGAGTCACCAACCGATGACTCTGTAGAAGTGGCTATCGCTTTCCTCAAAGAGTGCGGCATGAAATTGACGGAGGTGTCTTCGAAAGGCATAGGTGCCATATTTGAAATGCTAAAGAATATATTGCACGAAGGAAAATTAGATAAGCGTGTGCAGTACATGATTGAGGTGGTATTTCAGGTGCGAAAGGATGGCTTCAAGGATCATCAATCTGTGATTGAATCATTAGAGCTGGTAGAGGAAGATGATCAGTTTACACATCTGCTAATGTTGGACGAGGCCACAAATCTGGAGGACGCTTTAAGTAAGTTTTAAATTAAAGTATGGTAAGCTTATGAAAATGTTTCTTATATTTGCAGATGCCTTCAAATTTGATGACCAGTATGAAACTAATGAAGATAAGTACAAAGGTCTTAGTAAAGAGATATTGGGCAGTGATGCTAGTGGCAGTGGTACTGGTTCTGGTTCTGGAAGTGACTCTGAAAGCGAGTCCGGGGATTCGTCGGGTTCTGAAAAGGAAGAGCGAGATGGCAGCCAAGGCACTGCCGGTGACATCATCGACAATACTGAAACTAATCTAATTGCTCTAAGGCGTACGATTTATCTCACAATTAATTCGAGTTTGGATTATGAAGAATGTGCGCACAAATTAATGAAAATGCAGTTGAAGCCAGGCCAAGAGATTGAGCTTTGCCACATGTTTCTTGATTGTTGTGCAGAGCAGAGAACCTACGAAAAATTCTATGGATTGTTGGCTCAACGTTTTTGTTCAATTAACAAAATTTACATTGCACCATTTGAGGATATTTTTAAGGATACCTATCAGACAACGCATCGTTTGGATACAAATCGTTTACGGAATGTGAGTAAATTTTTCGCGCATTTACTATTTACGGATGCTATTGGTTGGGATGTACTCGAATGTATTAAGCTAAACGAAGATGACACCACCTCATCCAGTCGAATTTTTATAAAAATACTTTTCCAAGAGTTAGCCGAGTACATGGGATTGGGGAAACTTAATACTAAACTTAAGAATGAAGTTCTGACGGAGAGTTTGGCAGGTCTATTTCCTAAAGACAATCCTAGAAATACGCGTTTCGCAATTAACTTTTTCACATCTATTGGGCTGGGAGGTTTAACTGATGAATTAAGGCAGTTCTTGAAGAACGCACCGAAATCTGTGCCTGCCATTAATGTTGAAATATTGGCAACAAAGCCAGTTGCGAGCAGTTCCTCAAGCTCATCATCGACGGAATCATCCTCATCGGGGTCATCAAGTTCCTCGGAAAGTAGTTCTTCATCCAGCGATACGTCAGATTCAAGCGATTCCGATGAAGAGGACAGGAAAAAGAAAAAGCGCAAAGCTAAAAATAATTTGAATAAGAAGAGCAGTAGGAAGGAAAGCAAGAAGACAAAGAAGTCGAGAAAAACTAATTCAAGTAAAACTAAACGAAAAGTAAGCGATAATGAAAGTAGCAGCAACTCGGAAGATTCATCCGACTCGAAAAGCAGTGCAAGCGATGGAGATAGTAGTGATAGTAGCAGTGACAGTGACGATGATAAGCGTAAACGCAATCGGAAACCGAGAGGTAAGAAACCTAAAGATACATCCACCAAGAAACACAAGGCACAAGTCGATAATGCGGAAAAGTTACGAAAAAATAAGCCAAAGGACAATGACAAGAGACGTAATGAGGATCGCCATGTTGACAAATATACGGAACGAAATGTTCGAAAGGATAAGTCGTCTGAAAGAAAGTACGAAGAAAGAGATGTAATGCGTGACCGAAATGAACGTATCAAAGCGCGAAATCGGGATTTAGACGAGGATCGTCGGAAGGATCGCGAACGCAGACGCCAACGCAGTCGCAGTCGTAGCCGCAGCCGAGACCGCAACCGTAAAGAGCGTGAAGATTATACTGATAAACGTAGTGTGCGATCAACACGAAATTCGTCCAAAGAGCGTGGATAACTGTTAAAGCTACACAATTAATTACGCTGAAATTAAATTGAATTTTCAAAACATTGTGGACTTTTTATGTTTAATGAAAATGATATCCTATTAAGTTAAAGATATTTCAAAATGTATTTTTAATGCATTTTTCAGGAAAAAGCTATAATTTTTTTTTTTTTCAAAGAATATATCTACGTCAAGTAGAAAATCGTATTCGGAATGTTCATGGCATGCAAATCACGCTGATGGTTTTATGCTGTAGGTCTTTTTTTACTATCCATAACATTACGTATTTCAACTACTGAAATCAGCTCGTTTGTACGTTTTAAATTATTGTACGCCGCTTCCCAAAGAGGGTCGAATTCGTCTGCATTTATTAAACGCTTAAATATTCGACGCAATTCTTCCTTGGGACGTAATTTCGCGAAATCACTTGGGGTAAGTCCAAAATGCATAGGTATATCCGGAGAAATAACATCCTTGGCCGTTGTGGGCTCGTCTGCAAACTCTGGGTCGAAGGGTTTCAAAGGCAAAGCCTCAACTGGTGGCCTTGTTCGGTCTTGACACATAAGCCGGTATGTTGTGTCTTTGTTATAAATATTTGGTGGCATTTTTGATATATTACCAGTTTTTGGGATTGGATACTGAACGTGCAATAATTTCCACAGTTCTTCATATTTGATGCACTCTGAAGGTAAGCCCTCGTTCTCGATTAAGTTGAAATGCCGTAATGCTGGAGTTATCTTTTGCGGGTTTAAATGAACTCCTTCTCGATACAATATTTCATATATTTGATTCCAAGTTAAAAGGCCAGTTTTTTTAATGTCGCTTTTTTCCAATGCCAACTTCAAATCTTGCATGTGCAAGGTGTGACGATCGAATAGACTCTGGCGTATCTTATTTAAATTTCCTATAGCTGTGATTAAAGGACTTGTTCCCTCACATTGATCTTGTAACTCAATCAGTGCTTTTACATTACATTCATTTGGCTTAGAGGGTGCACCAAAAGTCATATCTGGTGTTATATGATTTTCTCTGAAAAAAGCAAGTGATTTATCAGGTAACCAAAAAACAAGAAATAATGAAATTTGGCTACAAAAGGATACCCTTATGCAAAGGCTCCTCCAAAATAAGTTTTCAGAAATATAAAAATTGCGATAAAAGAACCACTACTTCGTGCGCATGAGAGGTGATTCTGTGCTGACGAAGCGAAGCGGACTTACCTATATGTATAAGGTGGCGCAAAATAAATCACCCCGTCAGAAGATTTATATTGGGTTGGGGAATAAGTTCATAGCGTTTTTAAATTTTCTTTTATTTTACAACGATTGGTTTGCTGTTTGGCAAAGGGTAAGTATCATTTGGTAGAACTCTTTCTGCTCTGCAAAACTATGTTAATTGTATTTTTGAGTAATTTTTCCACTACAGAAATGCAATACCCAGGAGGCAAAAATTAACATTTTAGGCACCTGCTCTTCTTTGCTTTTCATCGAGGTCAAAAGCTGCCGAAGCAGCCCGGGACATTTGCGGAGATGTCATAGACGAGTATGGAGAAGATGTCATAGACGAGTCTAAAGCACGTCAATCACATTTGACACTTGCGAACTAAATCTTAAAATGTGGTTCAAAAACCTGCATATTCGGGGAACGAATACTAATAAAAAAATAAATAAGAGAAGGCTACTAAAGCATTAGTACTTCAACTTTGTAAGATATGCCATACCCTCGTATATTTATAAATAAGAGCGCTTATATGTGCCGCCTAAATACAAAATATTTGTATTGAAATGTAAGGCTAGTCAAATATTGACCAGTTCGGTTGTTGTTGCACCACACCCGCACATGTATGCGGGGTGTTGCTGGAGTGACAGTCCTTGGCCGGATATATAGTAAATTCGGGCCGTTCCGGTAACGCAGAAAAGACTGTCGGGGGAACGGTGAGTTCGAACGGGAACAAGTTCGGTAAGATTACACTCTGACATTCAATCCATTCCGTAAATCTGAAATCAATTATACCTGTTAATGCTTCGCCCCAAATGACCCAATGTTCTTTCAAGATATTGTTTTTGTGCCTTGCTTACAACAATTAGATTATCACATTGTGCCATGGCTCTTTTAACATATTTTCCATTGAAGTCAACATCGTAAACTTGTCCAAAATTTTTGTGCCGGTCAAATGGTTTAATGTAACTATGAATGTAAATTTCAAGTTTTAATTTAATTAACTAAAGTTTTTGACTCTTCTATTTCATACTGTCGACTTATTTGTTCCGAGGGTAAGTAGTGGCCATGACTTATAATATACTTCTCATGCCAACGTACATAATCGCGGTTCACTTCATCTGGAGATTTGCATGGAAACATAAGATTATATAAGGGTTCCGACCTCTGTGTAGGTTCGCCAAATGTCGTACTTTCGTTGGTAATGTACTCGGGCTTTGAATCCACTTGAAGAGCTTTACCAAGTTCTGCTTTCTTGGAGTACATATTTTCGGCAAACTTTTCACGGAACACAACGAATCTACTCTTTTGTAATTCTGGGCTGAGCAATTCTTTTAAATTTTCTTCAGGTATGAATCTTTGGTTTGGCAATAGATCACCACGCATAGCATTGTATTTCTGTAAGCATTTCGTGTGCATAATACTTTCAGCTGCCTCGTCGATAGAGTACCTTTTCAATGCATCCTCAGCTGTTTCCGATATTTTAGTACATATTCCCGCAGCACGCAACGTCGGATTGCGATCCACGTATTTGCCGCAGTTACTCATTTTTCTTTAGAGCTTTGTTGCAAAAAAAAAAAAAAAAAAATTAATAAATAAAACTACCTTTAATAATTTATGTATGAGCTTTTGCTATTGCATTAGATGAAATTTTTAATTGTCAGAACATTTGATATTCAAATAGTTTTGTTCATTTTGTGAATGAATAAAAAAGGAAGGCCCTAGTAGCCAGTGTGCTAATTAAGTTAGGGTTATATTGTATATATCCCATATAAATAGTAATAATAAGAATATAGTATAAAATAGTTTTAGTACTCATTTTTTCCTAAAATGAACACAGGTGTGTTAACTCCAACGAGAGAGCACATAACTGAATTTACCGTTAGATGTTGTTGCAGAAGGCTGTTAACGGATAACCTAATGAAGGCAAAAAAAAAAATAATAAACCAAATTTCTTTTGACAACAAAAATTATTTCTTTAAATATTTTTGACGTGATAACGTCTTATAATTCGATTTAACAGGCTGCACGCACGAAAACATGTGTCGTTACCTTGCTCATTAGTGTTACCTTGCTCATTAGTGTTACCTTGCTCATATGTCGTTACCTTGCTCATTGCCGTTACCTTGCTAATTTGTCGTTACCTTGCTCATTGCCGTTACCTTGAATGAACTGCAAGCGAAAGCGCGGAACGAACGACAAAGCAAACAAAGCAAACGAACGGCAACGTTCGACATCTTGCTCTCTCCTACTTAAGTGAGCGTATATATGTATGTATATGCGCATATGTACATATATAAATTCACGTATTTGTATTTGCATATGCCTTCTTATTGATTATTATTAATTTGATTCACTTGAAGAATTTAAAATAAAACCAAGTTTGTTAATAATACCTGTTGTTTTAATGTTATTATTATTAATTTTTTTATTATATATGTACAATATGGGTATCAAATGAAAGCTGTTGATAAGTGCTTTAATACGGGGTAATTTTCATACCTATTGATGACCTTCGGATGTGTATGTACAATATGTGTATCAAATGGAAGCTGTTGGTGAATCCTTTATGATATGATATGTTATGTTATGTTATGTTATGTTATGTTGTGTTATGTTATGTTATGTTATGTTATGTAATGTTATGTTATGTTATGTTATGTTATGTTATGTTATGTTATGTTATGTTATGTTATGTTATGTTATGTTATGTTATGTTATGTTATGTTATGTTATGTTTTGTTATGTTATGTTATGTTATGTTATGTTATGTTATGTTATGTTATGTTATGTTATGTTATGTTATGTTATGTTATGTTATGTTATGTTATGTTATGTTATGTTATGTTATGTTATGTTATGTTATGTTATGTTATGTTATGTTATTTTATGTTATGTTATGTTATGTTATGTTATGTTATGTTATGTTATGTTATGTTATGTTATGTTATGTTATGTTATGTTATGTTATGTTATGTTATGTTATGTTATGTTATGTTATGTTATGTTATGTTAAGTTATGTTATGTTATGTTATGTTATGTTATGTTATGTTATGTTATGTTATGTTATGTTATGTTATGTTATGTTATGTTATGTTATGTTATGTTATGTTATGTTATGTTATGTTATGTTATGTTATGTTATGTTATGTTATGTTATGTTATGTTATGTTATGTTATGTTAAAGTATATTATGCATGTTAATGTTAACTCATTCTCTATATCCATACAAAATATCTATCAAACAAATAAAATTAAAATTTTCTTTTGAAAAATGCAACCATTCAATCAGTATTTTCTTTTGACGTTATCACGTTAAACTATCGTCAGTAAACCGACTTTACAGACAACCTCTATTTTGAATTGGAGGAGGATTGTTGATGAAGTTATAGTCCACCACGGAAGCTAAGAGAGAGAGAGAGCATTTTTGAAGTCCTCTTTGACCTCTTAGCTCTCGCATGTATATATTTTCTTGGCGTTACATCGACGCTTCAAGGATACAAATATTTACTCAATACCTCTTAAGAAGTAGTCGAGTAGTCAAGTAGTCGATACCATGTAATCGGTTTTTGTATCGAACTTTATTAATCGTATGTTCTGCTATCGACTCATCACTAATCAGCAGTTTTCATATCGATGTTTGTTTTTAAATACATTTGCATTTAGCATTTAAATACTGGAATTTTTGCATCGAAACAAAGCATTTTTCACATTGTTAGTCGATCTTATTAATTAAACTTACTATTTCTATATAAAATGCGTCGTAAACGAAATCGAAAGAGTTTACCAATTAATTTGTTGCGGAAGCAACAGCGTGAGCAGCGGCATTTAGCAGACGGGAAGAAAAAGCCTCGTCGAAGAAATCTTAACAAAAAATTAGATTCTGAAAGAAGAAATCACGAAGCATTGGTTCGAACCACCGAAATTCAACTGGAAAAAATTTTGCAAGCTAACGAAGTGCTTTCAGATATACCGTACGATTGTACACCACAGGAACTCATGGGCGAGGTAATTAAGTTTTCGGATGTAAATAATGTGAGAGGTGTCTTAATTAAATTTTTCGCCAGAATCACTTATAAATTCTACGATAAAACAACTTTCATAAATAATATGAATTATACAACCTTATTTAAATGCTTGCTTTATATATTTCTCGGCAAAACTTTCCTTTACTACCACGATATATTTGTATGGGGGGCGGAGAGGGAGGGGGCGTGGCACCACCCACCACGCCCATTAGAAAGAGCAAGGTCACACCATTATAACTGTGAAAGTCCCAACCTCCTAGTGTCCCTATAGAACCCCCAGGAGAAGTTTAAAAATTAGGTTTTTTCCGACCGCATTTGCAGTTTGTACTGAAATACAGTTGAAGAGAAGAGTATACAGCAGTCGTCAACCCAGCAAGCATTTAAGGGGTTATACGCAGTTATGACTTTCAAAAAAATCGATTTTTTTATTGCATTTTTGTAATGTATGGTACATATATTCAAAAGTATACGCACGAAATTTGAAGTAGATCTAAGCAATACTTTCGGAGTTATACCTAAATATGTAGAGATGCCTCGGCACCTTTTAAGGTAGGTATTGAAACTTTAAACGTGTTTTTTTCAAAACGGCATTTTTCAAGTCGGTGTACACGATATCTCGAAAACGGCTTGTTTGATCGGTCAACCGTTTTAACACAATCTTTAAAGATACATTTTCTAGTAATTAATCGTTCCTTTTGTAAATCTGATACTTATTTTCCATTTTATAATCAATTTACGGCCAAATTTTAACGTAAAAATCGAAATCATTTCTTTTAAAAGCTGCCATTTTGTGAAAATTCACTATTTTGATTAGCCGAACGATTAATTACTAGATAATCTAATATATTAACAAAATTTGTTTGGTTTTTTGATTTCAGATAATCCAATCCTGAGTTACGACGTACACCGTAAATCGTCTTTTTTTAAAGGAGGTTCCAGAAATCGCCTGCAGCGCGCTCTATAATCAACATTTTCATAAATGAAAAATTTTGTTACGTTCGTGAAGGATGCTTTTATAACCGCCAACAATTTTCAAATTAAAATATTCTGAAGTTTCTTCAGGATAAATCCTTGACAACCCGTCTTTTATTTGCTTCATAACTGCGTATAACCCCTTAAGAGATATAACTACCTTGAAATTGAATTAATAAATCTATTTATTTTTTGCTTACATATTCCTGAAAAATGCTTAAATGTTTCCGATAAAAATAATTATTTAACGACTACGCTGCAGGAGAGTGCAGAAGAATTTTTTGTATATTCTTTTACGTTTTACTTGAGACCTAAATAACGGTACACGTCTGAAATACATTCTATCCATAATAGCGTGGGATTTTTTCCTTTATAAAATATATCTAATTGGCGCTTACACCCTTTATTTGGGGTTTGATAGAGCTCCTCCTCCAATTTTCGCTGTGCGTCTTCATGTTTTTCCACAAAGGGAGGAGGGACTTGCAGTTTTATGCCGTTTCCGAACCGCAGATGGTTTTTTATGAGGGGATTTATCATGGCAGAAATACCTACAATTGGAGGTTTGGTATTGACTAGACTTCCTAGACTAGACTCGACTTTTTTGTTTAGTTAATATTAAGTTTTTTTAATAGATTTTAGGCATTTTTTTTCTGTTACAAAAAAGCAAAATTTTTGAAAGTTCTGCTATTTCTGGTAACGCGACTTTATACATAATTATTCAAACTTTAAAAAAGTCTTTGTTTACTTGCACGCCTGGCTTGAAGGAATGACCTGGAAAAATCACCTCACGCGATGTCATATATCTTCGCTATTTAAAATTTTTTGTTTCTTTGTAATATATGCGTTTTTGAAGTTCATGTACAAAACGCAAATAAAGATGTAAATGTTCTTCGTCTAATAGTTCCGTCAAGAAATAAAATTATTTGCGTTTGATTTATGTCCATGTACCGTCAGGTTGTATGAATTACTGGACAACACGAACAAGCCGAGTTGTTGTTGTTGTTGTAGCAGCATAAACATTCCCCATACTTACATACGGGGAATCCTGCTGGAGTTACAGTCCTTGGCCGGATATAAATCCGGGTCGTTTCGGTAACGTAGAACCGACTGTCGTGGAAACACCGAGTCTTTTAGCTCAGTTAATAAAATTAAAAGTTGTAGGGGTTATCCATTTGTTCTTTGTTATCAATTCCCTTGATAATCAGTTCTAGCTCAAAAATAATAGAATTCTTTACTTTTGTACTTCATTACTTAATTTTTGCTTTAAATGTTTCGTTTTTTACTTTTAGATTGCGATAGCAAATGGTTATGCGACAACAATTTACCTTGAACGTGATGGCTTATCAACTCTGACCATAATTGTAAGTAACGAAACCAATGTATGTATCTAACTGTATATCATAATTTGAAATGATAACTTAATTTATTTAACGATTAATACGGTATTTCCCTCGGCGCTAATTTATGATAATTTTATACTTAGGTGATATTAAGTTAAACTAACTCAGTTGTGCCATTTACAGACTGTCTAACATAAGCGTAGATTTAAAATCTATTGCGAACATAATATACATAATTGGTTTGAGAGATCCTTTTAATAGCAACAATAACATGATTTATTCTACTATATTCATGTTGTTGTTGTAGAGCACTTCATTAAGCTTTGCCAGTGCGGTGAAGTCACCGATCGTCCTCGTCTAGCCTATCAAACGGTAGGCTCAGAAAACATGCTGCTTCGACAGGTTGCGTCCAGAGGAAGAGGTTTGTTAGGTGAGTGGGTGTATGAAGACATTGGCCCCTATTATGAGTTACATTCGATCTTCGATATTCGCTGGTTGTCGAAGATCGAAAATCGAATGTCAATTTGGTATTATGAGCGGTGCAACCCTATCGAAATTTTCGTTGTTTACCGAATTTAGAGTCGAATGCAATTTTGCTTTCTATCGTGTAGCGTATTGTGGGAAAACTTGTTAAAGTGTAAGTTGTTTGCGATTATTTATGGTTTTATAGTAACCAAATAATAAATATATACTAATTTTGAACTGTGGCTAGCTTTAACATATTTGGAATGAATTTGGCTCGATTGCACTGCTGCAACTGGTTTTCTGTACTGGACAGTAGGTTCATAAACGCCTCTTTAGATAATCTAAAGTTCTTTCAAAATCTGTAAGGAAATTTCTGTAATATTAAGTACGTCAACACATTTTGAAAATTCTAAACTTACTCAGTGGAAGCCATTTCTAGGGAGTTGGATGCGCCCCTCAACTGTTTTCTACTTCTAGCTAGTTCCAGTGGCGTAGATAGGGGGGGGATCAAGGGGATCAATTATAAAAATTAGGCAATTATACATAATAATTATGCGCCTCATGCTATATACGTTCATTGTGCCGCACATTCTTTGAATCTTGCTATATCCATCACTAGCAACATACCAGCCATTAGAGATTGCCTCGGTACCCTCGAAAATGTCTACAATTTCTTGCATACCCCTAAAAGAAAAGCCATTTTGGAAAACACGATTGAAGAATCTGATGAAACTCCACGAACGAAATCTTTGAAAAGATTGAATCTGACTCGATGGGTTTCGAAATATGAGGCCGTCAACGACTTTTTTGAGTTATTCCCGTTTGTTTACGAAACTCTAGATGCAATGAGAACCTCGGAAAAAAACGCCAAAAATCTGAAAAAACGCCATGGATTTCGAATTTTAAATATTATACGTTTACATATTATCAATGTAATTTTTCAACTTTCGTTGCCTTTTAGTCATGAATTGCAAAAGGTTAATTTAGATTTGGTCTAAGCCATGGATCTCGCCAAAGATTTGCGCCAGGAAGTAAAAAAGATTCGCGCAAAAGAAGATGCTTTTTCTGCAATTTACGAAGCTTCGAAAAAAATTGCTGAAAATCTTGACATTGAGATCAAACACAAAAGAATAGCGCGCAGACAAAAAAATCGAGCAAATCCTGAAGTTCAAAGCACGGAAGATTATTTTCGTGTGACAGCGTTTAATCCTTTTTTAAATTTTTACATCATGGATCTTGGAGAAAGATTTACCAAACATGAAAATATATTAGAAAGATTTTCGGCCCTATTCAAGCATGATTTGAACGAAATCGACAAAGTAGCTGATAAATTCATCAAAACAGTCTAGTTTTACCAGGAATTTCTCACATGCTGTTCTTGTCGAATTAAAAGTTTGGAAGAGATATTTAATTCGTAAAGGCGATATCAAACCTGGAAACTCATTGGATCGTTGATCGCTTGAACGGATTGACTGCTCTAGCTATTCATCATGATATTCCAATCACAGCCGATGAAGTCATAGATGAGTTATCGAAAAAGTCCCGAAAACTTGATTTTCTTCTTTAATTGATGCAAGAATTTTTTGCATATTGAGGGCATCCAAGTGAAAAAATTTATCCGTAATTTTTGAAGTGAAAACTTCTTTAGAATCGTTGGGAGTGATTTGGGAAAAAGTGAAACGAAAAAAGCGACCAACTTGGCTACGAAGCGTTATATTATATGTTGATATAAACGTAGCGACAAACTAAATAAAAATAAGTTCTATTTTTTTTTTCTTGTGATTCGAACCAAGGATTTTGGATCGGAAGCTCACATTGCTAGTCGCTCGGCTACCGCGCCATGCTGTCGTCGCTGGCCTAAAAGTTATTTAGTTACGAAGCGTTATATTATATGTTGATATAAATAATTTTTGTGAGCGTGTAATTCTCAAAAGGTTTATTAGGTTTATTATTTAAAATGTATTGACTAGGTAGTGTGGTTATCAGCTTAACATCTGATAGATCCATCGGAGGACAACAAATGTTAAACTAATTTTTGGAAATGGGCGGAGTGTTTTAGGGGCTTGCTCCACCTCTGCCACGGGTTGGCCCGGTATTGCAGTACCGCCGGGATTTCGGCTTTGAATAAATACAAGAAAAAATATACTAATACATTTAGCTTTGGTGGGAAGAGCCATAAATTTTTATATGAATACAAGTAGACGAAAATGGAAGAAATTTGTAAGTCTGTTTCTTCGGTCCGTTTGGGTATTTTTTTTGACAACATCGAAACCAAAGCATTTGTATCATATTTTATCTATCATAAGCCACTCGGATCATTTGTTGAAATTGAAAACATTGAGGATGAATAATGATAAAATGAAGAAAATAAAATATGAACTTTATAGCAATATTATAATGAACCTATAATTATCCCGCTCCTAATGCTGCTTTCGTCTTATTCTCTCTCAGTTTGTTTTACGGAAGGTTTCACTTCTATCAAGTCTAACCGTTAGACTGGTATTTTTTTATTTAGTATAAGCTGGTTAAGAACAGAAACATTTTGTTTTTTTGTTTATATAGAGTATGGTAAGTGATTCCCATGATTATGGAAAAAGAAATCCGATAAAAATATTATATATTGAATGTAAAAAAAAGATATTGTCAAATTGGTGGTTATTGAGTGATTTGGCCCATTACTAACCTACCCTGGTAAAAGAATAAAATAATGTATGTGTGTAATCATTGAAATATATTAATTTTTGCTCGATTTTGCCAATATTATATTATAATAATAACGTTCGGATGGACAGTTGGGCAGACATGGCGAAATCGACTCGTCTCATAAATCTGAGCGTTTTGGTATATATGCGTATATCTATGTCGATGCTCTTACATATTTACAACCGTTATGTGAACAAAATTAGAATACCCTTGGGTACAAGTGGACGCGGTTATAAAGAAAGTAGCAACATCTATTTGGCCACTCCAACCCTCCAGATTCCCACAATAATCATCTTACATATACGAGTATGCATGTATGGATGAATGATGTATGCAAATTGTGCTATTCTTTCATAAGCCGCAAATTGTTTACGCAAACCTATTTATATAATCACTTAACAGTTTACTCTTGAAATTGGGCCACTATGACAATGCTTTTGTGTTACTGTAAAGTTAATTTATTGGATGGAAACGTATAAACAAATGCGTTTATGATTTGTTTATGAAGTTCCTAAAACCAGAAATCAGAACGAGATGGACTATAATTTTAATTAATTTTTTATGTGAATATAAACGTATATTGCACACTGATCGAAATCGGCCTGATAATCAAATCAATGCTCTTAAATTGTTGTTCCTGACAGAATGTTCTTCAATATGTTCAATATATAGGTTTGGGAAAAAATAAATCTATTAAAGGTTTTGCCAAATGGTTTAAAACTGTTTTATGGGCGATCTTTAGCTCCTGGGCGGTGCTACGACTACTAATATGACAGTCAACTTCGATTATTTCTATGATTTTATCGACATTTACTTTAACATCAAAAATGCCTGAACGGAATCGACGAAACCGAAATTGCACGTAATTAATTAACTATTACATATCGACACTATAAACAGCATTCACAATTTCAGCGGCCTGGCTTGCATTTTCGCCTTTATCAAAGAAAACTGTAAAATGTGCCGAATTTTCTCTTTGTTGACTTCCATTGTTGATACCCTCTAACTCACAACTAAATGGAACAAACAAAAAACAGCAAAATATAAACTTTAAATTGTTTTCTTGATACTTTACGAGATACCGATCACTACAGCCATCTACCGAGAAAATAATGGATTTCTTTTTCCCCAAAAGAATTTAAATGCCTGCAAAGATATTTGAGTTATGTACATATGTATATCATAGATCGATCAAGATATGTTTGGGATGTTTAGAAAACAAGGCTCTGTTCGAATTTTTTTTAATAATCCTTATATGCAGATGATTTTTGCGTATATTAAAAGTTATATTAAAAGGTCTATTTTTTAGAATAGGGAAAATACTGTTGATAGGGCAGTTTAACTCCATGACTCAAATATATAGACATTTTCCCCTTAGGTATATTAAAGTCCAAACATGCAGGTTGTCATCAAAATCGTTATCCACCCCTGCTATTACAAGTATACAGATGTCCATGCATACAGATGTCTAACTATGATGTCAAAAGTCCTGTCAGTGTAATTTCATCAAAATTCAAAATATATTTGACTTAAAATCCACCCGAAGAATTTTTAAATAACTTTTTTTGTTGCTTTCTATGCGCTTATTGAAAGATTATAGTCTCATACTATAATTCGTCCCCTTAGTATTAAAATAGCCTATACATTTTTTGATGTTTTGAGAAAATGAATTTCAAACTTTTTGTCGAAAGTAGCTCTCACTCAAATCTCGTTATGTCTGTAAATATTTATTATTTTTTGACTGATGTTTTGACCCACTTTGTGGAACTAGAATTTGACAAAATTTTGGCCACATATAAAATCGACGATGGAGAATCCAAAAATTAAAAAAAAAAAAAATAATAGCCTATGAGCACATAGGCTATTGTTATACTAAGGGGACGAATTATATGTACGGTTTGAGTTGATGTTGTTGTAGCAGTTCATTAAGCTCAGTCAGTGCGGTGTAGTCACCGATCGTCATCGTCTAGCCTATCTAACGGTAGGCTCAGAAAACATGCTGTTTCGCCGGTTTGCGTCCATAAGAAAAGGGGTGTTAGGTGAGTGGGTTTATGAAGACATTGTCGTTGTTGTGACCGGATATAAATCCGGGTCGTTCCGGTTACGTAGAACCGACTGTCGTGGATACCTAGTTTTAAGAATACATGTGAATAGGTGGTTAGTCTCGTACGGGGTACCTTCACAGGCCGGACATATATTGAGTATGTCGATTCTAGATAGGTAGGAGTTTAACCTGTTCCAAAATTCAGACCGTAATGGAAAAAAAAAGATACACGGATCTCACGAGGCAGCTGAAGCCCTCCGTCTGCGATGGCACCATGGTGACGGCACTCAGAGATCCGTTGTTAACAAAGGTAGTAAGAGACTCCCGATGCATGTCGTTTAATGCCTTTATACTGTCTGATCCAGTAGTTGCAGTCGTATCTGGTCCTGGGTCTCGTAATTGTAATCGAAGAGATGTCTCCTGTTTCGTGAAAGTTAGGAAAATGAGAGAACATCACCCTGGACACCCTGCGGCACTCCCAGCTTTATCATCCTCTGCTTTGAGCTTTGGTCTCGAAAGATGATAGATAATTGCTGTAGTTTTCGGATCCCGTCTTCAGCCTGCGATTTTGGTTAAGCCCACGATTAACCTGTATATTTATGACGGTGAGTGATCACGGCTTGAGTAGAATATCATAGCAGCCGGTCCTACGTGCCGGAATAACTTGTTTCTTTTTTCTGGCCACGGTCTGCCGCCTCAGTAAACTAGCACTGTCTAGTGCGTTGAATCTCTAGTTGTGTTTAGGAGCCTAACAGACTCCAAGTACTTACAGACATATCAGAATTTCCGAACGAGGAACCGATCCGTGTAAAGAATAAGTCTGGTAAATATTTTTACGAGGGGTGCCTTTTATATTTCGGGATTTGGCAACCCTGGTGTTGCAATCTGGCAACTGACGGCTGTATCGCAAAGTTTGACATTTTTTGGCTTTTACGTACTCAGAACGTTTTGAAATACCAGCGCTATTTGTGTTGTTTACAGTAACTTAAAAGATTCATCTCGGTCCAAAAATGGAATTAAATTGTGAACATTTTCGTGCGATTATTTTTTACAACTTTCGACGTGGATCAACTCAGCAACATTGCATGGTTCATCCATTTCATTAATTCATTTTTTGGCGATGAAGCTCCATCAAGGACCAGTGTTTATCGATGGTATGGTGAATTCAATCGTGGTCGTAGTTCACTCCAAGACGAATTTCGTGAAGGTCGTTCAAAATCAGTTGTTGTTCCGAAAACCATTGATGCTGTGCGCGAACTGATATTGCAAGATCGTCATGTGACCTATCGGGAGATTGAGACAATCTTAGGCATTACATTCAATATTGCATAAACATTTGACTGTCAAAAAAATTTGTTCGCGTTGGATCCCACACAATTTGTCAATCGCTCAAAAAAAAGGCTTGTGTCGATTGGTCGAAGGAAATGCTCAAAAAATACGATCGCGGGGCTTCGAAACACGTCTATGACATCGTGACAGGTTATGAATCATGGATTTACGCGTATGAGCCCGAAAGTAAACAGCAGTCGACTGTATGGGTGTTTCAAGATGAGCCAAATCCAACAAAAATTGTTCGCGCACGAAGCACTTCCAAGCAAATGGTCGCCTGTTTTTTCGGAAAAACTGGACATGTCGCAACCGTACCACTAGAACAACGCAGAACAGTAAATTCTGAGTGCTACACAACCATTTGTTTGCCAGTTGTCTTCCAAGAAATTAGGAAAACCAATCGCCAAAGACGGATCACTCTTCACCAGGACAATGCGAGCTCTCACACATCGGCTCAAACAACTGCATTTTTGAGCACCCAAAACATCGAATTAATGGGTCAGCCGCCGTATAGTCCTAACTTGGCACCGAATGACTTCTTTTTATTCCCGTACGTAAAAAACAAACTGAGAGGTCAACGTTTTTCGACATCTGAAGAAGCGGTTGCGGCATTCAGAATGCATGCTTTGGAGGTACCTCATTCAGAGTAGCAAAAGTGCTTCGACAATTGGTTCAAACGCATGCAAAAGTGTATAGATCTTCATGGAGAATATTTTGAAAGCAATAAAGTGATTTTCGATGATTAAAATTTGTTTTTATTCTCTAATCCCGACATATAAAAGGCACCCCTCGTACATATATAAACGACCTCCCGACAAATATATTGACAGTTTTATAGCCCGTTAAATTTTAGTACAACAAACAAGCTTCAACCGTTGATTTTTTACAATATTTTTAACATTGAGCCCCAAAAACTGCATACCCAGGAAAATACTGGCCACTTTGATGAAATTAAAAAAAATTTTGTCAAAGTTTCGGAATTTGCGTTAAATGGTTTTTACTTAGTACGGCGACCGAATGGCTTCGTGCGTTACTACCACTACGAAGTGCATAGGTTCGAATTTCCGAGCATGAAAAACTGAAATGATAGAAAAAAAAGTTGTTTCTAAAAGTGGTCACCGCTCGTGTGATGTGTTTACAATTTTGCAACGGGATGTATATGAGAATAGATCGAAGTACGAATTAATCGTTAATCTTAAAGTCAAGTTATTCTCATAAAAAATAACATTTTCGAAATGTTAATGTGTAAAACTCATTACTTAGCGAATTTTTCGAAGTGCGTCACTGTAGTAATTAACAAAAGACGATAATTTTACACAATATTTTTTCTATGAATTAATTAATATGCAGATATTTTAAATGCTCTAACCCAACAATCAGCAGACCCATGCGCAGACCATGCAATCATAAAAGAAGTGAGTTCAACTTTGATTTGATCGAGGCCAATTAGACTGAAATTAAACTTAATCTAATGCAAAAGCATTAAATGTAGGTTAGAAATTTAAATTATTTAAATAATTTGTTTTATAAATAACTGTTTGCACTTTAATTGACCTGTAGCAATGTAGGTATGTGTGTAGTTATGTATAACATGCCATATAATAGCAAGCATTATCTTCTCTGCGCATTCACCATTGTAGCGTTTTTCTCTGTTTTTACTTTTTCTGATGATTTATGCTGCAAGTTCAAGGCTTCGAGCCACACGATGCTGTGATATGAAATTCGATCGCTTAAACAATAATGAATATGTGTTTTCACATACTTACACATATGTATATATAATATATGCATATGTATATGCAATTATCGCGTACATCCTTTGTTAGACGTTCGGCCGAGCTTCTCTTCCATTTTTGTGGCCAACGGCAGATGGTTTGTGTTTAATATAGCAAAAACTTTTTTTCATAGCAGTGCTTTGTCCCGCAAACAATTGGTTGACTGCATTCGCTACTATTTGATGTTTTATGTTTAATAATGGATCTCGAACACGAGACCAACCATATGGCGGTAGTCAAGCTCAAGCCTACTTGGCTACGATGATCGTTGTATATGCATATTTAGGTTTTTGTTTTATGAGCTTTGCTTGAATATCACAGATAGTTTAGCGTGCCTGCAGAGAAATGCGCTGGTTTGGAGCTGTAAGTCGTTTTTAGTGAAGTTGGAATCATAACAAATTCTTTTTCGTACAAACAACTGATAGATAAACAAGGTATTAAATGTTTCTCCTCTACATAATGTTTTCGATCATTTTTAAATAGTGGAGTAATTCCGCAATGATTCAATTTCAAATACAAAAATCATGATTTGAACGGCTAATAGTAATAAAAAAAAAACGAGATTGAACAATGCGCTATCACAAATCCGTCTAGATCAAAAAGATCTCTTTTCCGTTTCTGACTTTCCATTAAAAGCGCTCAAACGCACACAATTCTCACACGCGCATACCTTTTCCAATGTACACAACCAACCGATTCCGATTGCCCCTTTTGGGACGAAACCGTAACGTTACATCCCATTCTATAATTTGGTCGAAATCTAGATATCTCCAGACAACAATTCTTTTGATTCTCTCATGCACTTGAATTTTTCTTAAAGAGACCTCCGCAAGTAATATCCTTACTGTATAAAAATTGTTCAAAGCCAGCGACTTGTTAAGGGGGTCTAAATTTTCAGCTTATGTTTCGAATAAATACTTAACGCTAGACCTTATTTAAACTAACGGGTGATCAATTAAGAGGAGTTTTTTTCATTTGCGTTTTTTTTACAGATCGCGCGCGAGTTGTGGCAAACTGTCATCGTGGATTTGTTGAACAGCGTTTGGCATTTCATCATGGAAAGACTCACACCGCAACAACGTCTACAAATTGTTCAACTGTATTATGAAAATCAGCGTTCTGTGACAAATGTTTTTCGTGCGCTTAGACCGCATTATGGTCAACATAATCGGCCTGCCTTAAACACTATTCGACATACCATCAACAAATTTGAATCCGAATATTCATTGGTGGAAAATTCTCCACCGAATAGACCACGTCCAGCAAGAAGCATTGAGAATATAGCGGCAGTAGCAGAGAGTGTACGTGAAAACCGCGATGAATCGATTCGGCACCGTTCTCAGCAACTTGGACTGTCGTATGGAACAACTTGGTCAATTTTACGGAAGGATCTTCATTTAAAAGCATACAAAATACAGCTCGTACAAGAACTAAAGCCAAATGACCTTCCTGCACGTCACCGTTTTGCTGATTGGGCTCTTGAAAAGATTGAAGAAGATCCGCTGTTTTCGAGCAAAATTTTGTTCAGCGATGAGGGGCATTTCTGGCTCAATGGTTACGTCAATAAGCAAAATTGCCGTATTTGGGATGAAGAGCAACCAGAACAGGTTCAAGAGCTACCTTTACACCCAGAGAAAACAACGGTCTGGTGTGGTTTATGGGCTGGTGGAATCATCGGTCCATATTTTTTCAAAAATGATGAAGGCCGCAACGTAACTGTGAATGGTGCTCGCTACCGTACCATGATATCGGACTTTTTGCTACCTGAAATTGAATCTAATGATCTCTACGACATTTGGTTTCAACAAGACGGAGCCACTTGCCATACAGCTCGTGAAACAATGACTTTATTGAGAAGTCATTTCGTAGAGCAGCTGATTTCACGTTTAGGACCTGTGAGTTGGCCACCAAGATCTTGTGATATCGCACCTTTGGACTTTTTTCTTTGGGGATTCGTGAATTCCAAGGTCTATGCTGATAAACCAGCTACGATTGAAGCTCTGGAAGCCAACATTACGCGTGTTATTCACGACATACCAGTCGAAATGCTCGAACGAGTGATTGAAAATTGGACCTTCAGAATGGACTACCTTAAGCGTAATTGCGGCCAACATTTGAATGAAGTCATATTCAAAAAGTAAATGTCAAAGAATGTCCTTTCAAATGATAAATAAAGGTTTTGAACATAATTTACATTTTTGTTTTTTTTTAACTATTGAAAAAAGCACCTCATGATTGATCACCCGTTACATTTGTTTCGTTATCAGACAGCCGATGGCCCATGTTGTGCCTGTGAAGTAATAAAGGGTGATCGGATTGGAGGGAGTTCTTCCAATAGGGTTATTTTGACAGATCTCGCCTGACTACTGTCAAAGTAAATACAATTTTTTCAGTATTCATTGACGTTGCATTATGGAAAGACTTACGCCTTATCAACGTTTACATATCGTAAAACTGTATTACGAAAATCGATGCTCTGTGAAAAGTATCCATCGCGCTCTCAGGCCAACTTATGAGGTACAGCGATGAGGCCCATTTTTGGCTTAATGGGGACTTCAAGTAAAAGTAAAAATGCCGTATTTGCGCTGAAGAGCTGACGGAAGCCATTCAAGAACAGCCATTACATGCATTGAAAACAGCCGTATGGTGCGGCCTATGGCTGGAGCAACCATCGACCCATGTTTCTTCAAAGACGAGGCTGGCGCCAATGTAACAGTGAATAGGAAATGCTATCACGCCATGATAAACGACTTTTTGATGTGGGAAATTGAAGCCCGTGATCTCCACAACATTTTGTTCCAACAAAACGCTGGCGCTATTTGCCATACAGCCCATGAAACAATGGATTTACTGCGTCGTACTTTCGGTGAGCAATTTATTTCTCGTCTCGGACCAGTGGATTGGCCACCAAGATCGTGGGATATCACACCTCTGGACTTTTATTTGTCGGGGTATGTAAAGTCCAAATGCTTTGTGAATAAACCAACTTCGAGTGAAGCTTTCGAAGCCAACGTTACTGAAGTTATTCACCATATATCGGCCGAAGCCCTTCAACGAGTCATATCATGAATGGTTCTACACAAAAATAATAAAAATTGTCCAATCCATTTGAATTTTCGTTCTTTTATTTGAATTTAAAATTCGATTCTGGATAAGTAGAAGTTTAACCTGCTCCAATACCCAAAACCTAATTGAACTCATATCACACGGGCCTTACGAGGCAGCTGCAGCTCTTCGTCTGCAACGGGTGCTGGTTGGCGAATTCGACGACCAATAACTGCGCCCACTTTCCAAACAGCGATAATTTTTAAAAGTGCAGAAAATTTGATTTAGGATTTAGGTTGATTTTCTACGATCCAAACAAAGAAAAAAATTCCAAATTAAAAGAGGTAGGCGTGGTAACACAAACTAGCAAAATTCAAGATCAAGCATTCCCCTCTAGCATGCAGAACAAATTTCGGTGTTTATGCATTTCTGCAAGCGTTAAACGTCCGGAGCAAAATAGGAAAACGAGCTGAATGAAATTTGAAATATGTACAAGCTAGTGTTGGTTCAAGGCTGTTTACTCTTCATGTAATAAATTTCACAAGATCAGCTTTTCCCTGCAGGGGTACTTATGGAAGAAGATGACAGCTAAAAGCGCTCAGCTATCACAACTTGTTTGAGCCGAGCACGTTTTCAATGCGTATCTCATAAATATACGTATTTAATGTACTATATATGTAAGGCTACATAAAATCATACCTGTATGTGAATATATAAATGTATGTATGCAAGTACGTTTGTATATCCAACAACTATTATATTATGACAATTAAGAGGTGGCGTGACTTTGAAGTCATTTTTTTTGCACCTTCGAAGTTAGAGTAATAGGTATGCCGCAATTCTATATTTCCACCGATAAAATCGATAATACAAAAAAAATATATATTTCTTAGTTTCATTTGACTATTAGTTTCATTCATTAAATATAAGTTTTTTGTTTTTCATTATAAAGAAAACATCCAAGCATAAAATGCATTTAGGTATTACTAAGACTTTTTATGATATCAAACGGCTTTATAAATGTTTTTTTTTCTTCTACCATTAGTTGCCTCAAAAAAATCCAACAATTGCAAATTTAAAGAGAGCGATCGAATCAACTGCACGTGTACAACATAAACGAGAGCTGCGTGAGCGTTATGAAAGCCGACGCCGTAGACGATGTACGAGTGTGTCTGAAGAAACTGGAAATGCGAGCAATAGCAACGATGACTCCGGCAATGCCGACAAACAAGCAGCAGCATATCAGAATTGGCAGCAGCAACAATGGCGACAGCAGGTTGAAACTACAGCGGCTTGGTTGGCGGCCAACAGAAGCACGGGAGAACTCGTCTACTCCACAACGCGCTGCGGTCATCCACATCGTACGACGGTTTCATGGCGATTTCTTTGGCGCGCCTACATGTTGATCGACGTTCAGAAGAAAACGCCGCTTTACGACGAGGACGGACGTAAATTATTGATTGATTGTGACATTGAGAACGGTGCGACTTTACGATTTTGTAAACGTGAAATTTATATGAAACGTCGCCGGCAATAATTCATAAGTGTGCATTAGTGTGTGTAGTGGCTACTATAGTATATAATGACTAATAAATAAATTACATAGAATAAAAAAAAAATCAGTAAAAAAGAATCAATCAACAATTTGATGTTGAAAGGGCTTAGAAGTGCAAAACAGAAATACAAAAAACACATAAGGCAAGCTAATTGTTTTAAACGCAAGCTTCAACAACTCAGAAAACTCAAATGTTAAAGCGATTTAAGGTTTCCATGTCAAACGCCACTTCACCGCAACCACCGCGCCGCACGAAAAGTAAGAAGTTAAAATCAAAAAATCTTCTAAAAAGCTTATACAGCAGCCATAAAGTGGTATTGTTGTGTCGTAACGACGCATGTGCGCCAACAGCCAGCACAAGAATTCAAAGATGAGCATGCCATCAGCGGAGGCGAATTCCATTTGCTGCCGTCAATCCTTATTGATCTCTTTGGTTGCGTTAACTTTCATTTGTATGCAGCAGTTTGACCTCATTTGCGCTGCATTCGAAGATGGCAACAATAATAATGTGAAAATCACCCAACATGGTCTTGAACTAACACAAACGATAAATATACAGCGACAGGAATATATGCAGAAACAATGTGAAACATTGGGTTACCATACACGTACGTTAGACGATCTAACGGAAGAACAAATGGATCATATGATTGTGGATAAGGAACACAAATTCCTCTACTGTTATGTGCCGAAGGTAAGTGTTGATTGAGAAGTAAAAGAAAGCGGAGTGTGAAGATGACGGGCGCGAAGGGTTGTGCGAATATGAGAAAAGTTAATGAGGAAAAATATTTACTTAAATCTACGCATGCGAACACTAGTCATAAGATTACAAATTGTATTCAGTAGAACACCCACCAACAAGGCTTGTCAATAGTGAACAATTTTTAGGTTTATTTGTTATTGATCGCTGCGAAGACCGGACGTTTTCGTAAAAGTTATCTACTAGTTATTCGTTTTATAAAAATTTTTGGTTTAGCTCATTTTCCATTACAGCAAAAGACATTTTGTTATTGCGCATTTCAAGAAAGTTCGAAAAATGGAGAGTAGTAATGTGTTACGTATATTTACACAGTTTTCCAATATTAACTTTTTAGAACATTTTCACTACAGATTTTTCACAATGCAGTTATTTTATTGTTTGTTTATTGTATGGACACAGCTGTTATTGTAATAAGTTTTTTTAATTGTTTTTCTTATTGGGAAAATTCCTGCAAAAAATGTACGGCAAAAATTTCATGATTGACCTTACTCTCTGTTGCTGTTGTAGTAGTATAAATATTCCTCATACATATACGGGGAGTGCAGTTGAGGTGACGGTCTTTGGCCGTCCGGGTCGTTCCGGTTACGTAGAACCGACTGTCGTGGGTATGTACTTTACTCTCTAATTGCCTTTCCTTGCAAGCTTTTTACAAGTTATCTAGCGCGGCAACACTCTTATTATTGCGAGAACCGAAACCAAACTAGCAGAGCAATTCAATTGCGTCCGGATCACGTCAGTCAGTTGATGAATTTTTCCTCTGAAGGCCCTAGGTGATGGGCCAGCCTCCGGAAAGTGCTTACTGGGGTGTTACCAACGGTAGCAAATCAGCTGAAAACGGTTGCTAAGCATAGAATTATGTTATTTTCGCATGCCCATCAACTGACTGCCGCAATTGGGACGTACACAAAACAACCACTGGACCTCAGGCTATTAACAACATTCAACGAGAGTATTTTAACACCTTAACACGTGGCCCTTTTTAAACAAATCGAGAACTCACGAGTTGTTAAGAAAGCCACGAGCAGACATATTCAGAATTACTGGCCTTTAAGAGATCATGCCGTAGGGTGGCCGTACTAGGTACTACATAGATGTAGAAGCTGCAATCAAGAAGAATCTAAGGGAACAGTCTTTCACCATCTGCGTGAGTGCCCAAATCTGGTTGCTCTGCGACTTATAAAAAGCAATGGTGTATCACAAGTGGTGCATCAAAATGGCCTATTTTGAGCTATGACATCTGTCTGGGCTGTATCACTCAGACGACGAAGATAAGGCAAAATGACCGCTTTTGAACATTTTGGTTAAACGATTATATGCAGTTAGAATTTTCAAAACATCAATTTTTTTTTTCTCAATCGTTCCGGTAAATATTTTTGAAGTTGCATGCAAATTTGAAAAGGCGGTTTAGAGTAAAGTGGTTTTCACACTTGAAACGCGTTTTTCGCAAAGTGGTGTTTTCATACTCGAAAATGGCTAAACCGATTAATCTCAAATTTTAACACGAGCTTCTGAAATATATTTTTTAGTAATTAATCGAAGATTTTTCTCACCGATAAATTTTTTTTTAAACAATTTAAGGCCGAAATTTTGGTAAAAAATGTTTTATTTTTTTAGAGACCGTCATTTTGTCAAAAAATTTATTTTGCTTATTCCTTCGTCGTTTTCGAGAGGAGCTCCCGGAGATCAGCTGTAGCTCCTTTCCAAATAAATATTTTTACTTATACTAAGTCTCTTAAAATACAGTTCAAAGATAACATAATATGTGTACAAATTTTTAGATCAATAAAAATCAGAAAAAATTCTGGAAAATTCGCTTTTTTCGGCTATATAAACCCTAAAGTTATGGATATATTCACAATTACAGATTTTACATATTCAATAGCAACACTAAAGGGTCTTTCAAAAGACGCGCCCAGACGGTGTTACAAAATAATTCAGGTTTCACTATTTTTATTCAAAATACGGCTCTTAACAATCATGTGTGAAAAATGACATCTACAGGGAGAATCCGCCAAACGATGGATTCATGAATGCCTAATTCTTGAGCACGTCGAGACATCCATGTGGAAGTTGTGCAGCAACAATTTAGGCTACAGCAGCAATATACTCAACCGAGCATCCAGTTTTTGGTCTGCCAGTTCTTGTTCTATTGTCGGCAGAACCAGTTTCTTGAAATTTTTTCAACAACCTTTGATTTACCGACTCTTAAGGACGATTATTTGCACCAAAAATATCACGAACTTTGCCATATTTTGATCTTAAAAATGGACCAATTTCCTAATAAGTTTCAATAAATTTAATGCGTTGCTCTATCGTGTAGAATTGTAAAACTGCTTACTTGACTAATGTCAAAGTTGGCATCAAAAAGGTACCGTCTAGGATCATTCACTACTGACATCTGGGTGTCACTGTTCAAAGACCCTTTTTATGGAAATTTTTTATGCACAAAGAGGAAGTTAATTTAAATTATTCTATAAACTAGACCATTTTTTCATATAAAAAAGATTTTTAAACACCTTAAAATCCTTTACCCGTTGGTATTTTCAAAAGCTTGAAAAAATACAAAATTAAAAATATCCATTCGGCGATTATTTCACCTATAAATTATTATTATCATTAAAAATACCTTTTCTATTTGAATAATAATTTGTTAAATATTAAAGTTTTTAATAATCCATTTTTTTATAATAAAATATACACACTTGCCTTATGTTGTGAATTTTTGCTCCGCTGAAGAAACCTGTGCTCCGGGTATTCCTCCTTCTCGACAATGCTGATTCTGCATTACCAAGCAGAATATTAATATATTTATTATATTGCAAAAATTAACATTGCATGGCCATTAGCATTCTTAACGAAAAACAATAAGAGACACACTCACCGTTAAATATACCTACATACATACATACATATACTTGTATGTATGTATAATGAAGATACCGGTATACAATATTTTGAAATTCGAAACCGCAACTAGATTTTAAAACCCCAAATAAGTGATAATAAGTAAGTGTCATAAACAAAAATGCATAAATGCGCACACATACATACATACATGCGTGTGTTATGAAGTATCTAATTGCATATTATATGGCATAGGTGTAAAATTGTATTTATTGCAGGCAAATGTAGCTGTGTAGCTTCTCGTATGGGGGCATTGCCTCCAAGCACTAGCTAAAGAATGCTAAATGAAATATGCGCATACTAGGGTTACCACACTACTATATATTGAAACCCGAAAAGAGTAGAAGCTAGAAGCCAAAGCGTAAATGGAAGTGAAAAATGAGTGAAAAGATGAGGAGATATCAGAAGCCAAAGTTCAAATATTATATTTATAATTCCGAATAGCTCAATTTGATAATTGATAATAAGAAACTAATTATGGCAATGCAAAGCTAATTTGAGGAATGTATTTCATACTTATTATTGTATTTTTTTCCGAAAAAAAAAATTATTTTTATAAGAACTCTTCATACAGTGCTTTCGTTTCAGAAAATGCATTGAATATTGAACAGTTTCAGTCAAAAAGCAGATAAGATCTTCTTTCGTTTGTTGTGCCATACGCGGACACTCTGTGTGCTGTGACTATGACATCGACAGTATTTTTTCGTAAAATCTGCCTGCGAAGGCGGAGTTTTTCGATCTGATGCATGCGGAGGAGTGACAATCAAAGGCGGGCAGTTCTACATCAGCTATTTCTATTACAAAGCCGACTTTATGCTTGGGACCATTACCCTGATAATAATCGACAGCTTAAGAAGGCGTAGAATGCCCATTTACTCAGCCTCAACTAGAGTTGGGTATTTCCCGAGAAAATCCCAATCTCGAGAATCGGGATTTCCCGAAATAACGAAAATTTCAATTCTCGAGATGCGGGATTTCCCGAAAATAATTTTTGAGATTTCTCGAGAATTCTCGAAAATTCGGGAAAAATTCCAAAAAATTAAAAAAAAAAAAATCTAAAACCAGTGTAAGAGCAATGAATTTCATAAAATATTATTTCTATTTATTTTTATTAAAGTATAAATTACATAAAAAAATATTTGAAAATATTACTATTTCAATTATTGCAAACAAAAAAGTGAAACAAAAATAATTACAAAAAAATTCAAAATAAAAATAATTCAAGATTATACTTATTAAAATAGGGGAAAAAAGTGATTGTAAACATTATTTCCCAAAATGGTGTTTTAAAAAACACAGACTGTCAATGGCTTCGTCTGACAATCGCGTACGCTTTTTGGACACAAAATTACCCGCTGTAGAAAAATTCCTCTCATTTTGAGTCGATGTTGGCTTAACAGTGTTAAAAGCCCCGATCAGTCTTTCAACATTTTGTGTTTTCTCTCCAGTTTTTTCATATAGTTTTAGCTCGTTTCTAAGCGACGAAAACATCTGGTTCGCCGCATGTCGCGCAATGTCTGCTTTCGGTTTTGAGCATTGCTGAACGTATTTTTCAAGCTGTTTCGCCATATCTTCTTCATCGACGTTGTTGGTTGCAAATACGTCATTATCGTCAGAACTAGACACTGCTTGGTCTTCTTGAATGCTCGTAGAAAATAGACGAACCAAGTAGTTTTCGGCTTCTTTTATCAATTCTGTTTTAGAACAGGTGTGGAAAAATTCAGATTTGTCACTAGAGCTGTTAACTGGATCGTGTAAATATTTAAAGGCCGATAACAAACGGCTAGATCTACGAGCTGTTAAGTTTTTTTTAGGCTGGATAAGAATTGATTGCCCAATTCGGTGTGCTGATTCTCCAATTTTGTGAACAAAAATTTGAGAATAGAATCGGCAGCAAGTAAGTTCACATTTTGGCGACTAAGTGCTTCTACCGCAACACGTATAGGTTTAAGAGTATTTATGATATCCTCGCAATACTTTTCTTCTGCGTCAGTAGTGGCCATAAAATTTAAATTAAGAGTGTCGAGCGCGTTACGAACATGCTTGCTGATGCAAATGTATCTGGCCAGCATAGTTTCCAGGCTATTCCAACGTGTTTTGCAATCCAACAGCAAGAAAAACTCTTTCTTCTCGACCTCTTTAACATAATCCTGCAAGATGGCATTCCGTACAGGCGAGTTCTTGAATTTCAAAACTATCTTGCGAACCTTTTTTACGATTTCAAATGCAGACTTTATAGTGACCGTCTTGTCAGCAACAAATACGATATTGTCGTCCTCGTCATCGGAAGCGTTTTCCGCATTAATGTCGGAAAATGAAGTACTGGCTGCATTGTTTTCATTTTCATCGGAGCCTCTATCATCCGAATCGTCTCCATCGCTTACGTCACTATCGTATATCCTGTTTGCGACTTTTCGTTTCTGGTACATTACCTCCATGACCGCCAAATGTATGCCGTGATTGTAGCAAATCTGTTGATGCGCTGGTGATAGTCTCCCAAATTTGATCATGACACTGGCACCATCACTTGTAATAGCCACGATGTCGGACTGTAGTTTTATATTGAAGTCTGAAAGCTTTGCATTTACGAGCTCATATACTTTTTCAGCGGGACATGATTCCTGAATGCGAACCAGGCCAAGGTTGTCAGATTGTCCATCGTCATAATATATATGGATGTTCATGTAACGTCGGTTTCGCACGCTTGTCCACTCGTCGATGCTCAAGCTGAACTTACGCTGTGCAGATTTAAAATTTTCAATTTTGATCTTCAAATCGCTTTTTATTTTCGTGCAGTACTTCATAACCAAACCCAGAACAGCTTTGTGACACTTTGGAAGATGAAATCCTAAGCTGCCGATACTATTACGAATGAACTCACTTTTTGTTATCGCGTTTATTGGAATTCCATCTTTTGCAGCCAATTTTGCAACAATTTGTTCAAGCGATTCAGGCGAGGAAGAAGTATTGAAAAAGTTGTGAAGAGTTCGGGTCTTCTTGGCTGGTGGCTGTTCTTTTGGAGCCTCATGTTCCCTTCGCTTTATGTTGTGTATCCTCTCCATGTGACGGTGAAGTCCAGATGTTGACGATGACTTGCATTTAATGATTTTATTGCATTTCAAACATGTTGCTTCGTCGTCAAATCGCTTGAAAAGCTGCCACACTTGGTCGTATTCGTATTCTGAACTCATGATTTTTAATGCTAAAAATTCAAAATTTGTTTTAAATTTTGTTTTTTAAAGGAAGTAACTAACCGGTACTCACAGTCAACGATACGTCGATTCAAAACTTAAAAATAAGTAATATTTGGACCACAAAATATTTTATTATACGGTGTATAATTTATACTTAATCAGGTACCACAAAATGAAATGCACCCGCTCACTACAAAAAATAAATTTACAAACGTCGTCTGTGCAGTCTGCGAACAAATTGAAATTGCTTGACTATTTTCAAAGCATTTCTAATTGCGAAACAGCATGTAGTGTGCGATTCTTTGTAACATAATGGCCGTTACAGTTTGGTGTTTCCAGGTATTAATCATATGTATGTGTATTCTTTAGGCGGCCGCCGTAGCCGAATGGGTTGGTGCGTGATTACCATTCGGAATTCACAGAGAGGTCGTTGGTTCGAATCTCGGTGAAAGCAAAATTAATAAAAACATTTTTCTAATAGCGGTCGCCCCTCGGCAGGCAATGGCAAACCTCCGAGTGTATTTCTGCCATGAAAAAGCTCCTCATAAAAATATCTGCCATTCGGAGTCGGCTTGAAACTGTAGGTCCCTCCATTTGTGGAATGACATCAAGACGCACACCACAAATAGGAGGAGGAGCTCGGCCAAACACCTAACAGAAGTGTACGCGCCAATTATTTATTTATTTTTTTTATTTATGTGTATTCTTTTACTTTTGAAAGAATTGTTTTTTCTCTTAATATTTGACAACAAAAATTTAAAAAAAAAAAATGGATTTCTCGAGAAATTTTGAAACATTCTCGAGATTCGGGATTTCCCGAAATGCTAAAAATTTCAATTCTCGAGATTCGGGATGGAAAAATATCGAGAATTTCTCGAGAATTCCCGTCGGGAAATTCCCGAAACCCAACTCTAGCCTCAACTGATTGCCTCAAATAATAATTTTTCTTTATTGTTGTGCTGATAAAAACTAGATTTTTAGTTCTCTGGGACGAAATACAAAACATCCCCGAACTTTAACACCAACTTCTGTCCGTTTTTTTTTTGCAGACTTCAAATCTTGTGATTTTGGTAATGGTAAGGGTGCACTGCAACCAGATTGATTTATTCTGCGCCCCTAATTTTAATTATAAATAATTATAATTATTTAGTATACCGAGGAATCGAACCACCTTCTTAGGAGCGAGCAATTGGAGGTCTTCCTCCTCTAGTAGGTACGAGGCCAGGATTCTGTGTCTCCTGTGGCCTAATGCCTCACAGTTGATGATTAAGTGTTCCATAGAATCCTCTTCACCACAGCAGAACCTGCATAATTTTGTACTAGTTAATCCTATTGAGTTAAATGTCTATTTATTACAGGAAAAGTGACCTGTAAGTGCTCTGATGAGGCCCTTTTTATCTAAGGTTAGAGCATATTTTGCTCGGTTGACATTGAAGTTCAAAAGCTTTTTGGAGTGATTAAGGCCACTTGTGCCTTTCCAGTGTTCCAGTGATTTTAGTTTGGATCCATTTTTTGGTTTCCTGTTTTATATTATTGTTGTTAAAGCCGAAAAATGGGGTTGGCTCAATAAATAGCCCTTCTGCCCCTTTAAAAGTCTGCCTTCTCGTTTCCTTTGTGTCACTCATGTCGTGGTATCCAAATCAGTGAGACCTGATTATGAGTGGCCAGTTTGTTGAATCCATTGTTAAACTCTATTAGGACTTTTTACTTGAATGTGATTGGCTGTCCGAAAGTATTTTAATTTTTACTTTCTCTTACCCTCTTTTGGATATGATTTCAACTGTTTCCATTATGGCGAAGAGCTCCGCATGGAAAATCGAAGTATCTGTACTTAGTGTCAGGGATTTGTGTGTTCTAGGTCCCACTATTCCTGCTCCTACTCCTTGAAGCGTTTTGGAACCATCTGTGTACCATTTTTGTGAGTCATCATGTGTCCATGTTGGGTAAGTGTTCCACACTTCCCTAGACGGGAAGATAACCTTGCATCTCATGAGTCATCATGTGTCCATGTTGGGTAAGTGTTCCGCTCTTCCCTAGACGGAAAGATAACCTTGTATCTCTTTATGAAATTGAGTACGGGTTCCGTGTGGTCAGTCGCTTGGGTTATGCAAACTGCATGTTGAACCCTGTTCAAGATATTGAGATGTCCAGTAAGGTTTCCTGGTTTAAGTTTTTCTTTCATATGAAAAGAGGGTGCTTGCATAGTAGCTTCCTCTTGTATTGCTAAATGTAGTGGTGGTAATTTTAAAAGCGAATTGTGAATTTGGTTTTTCATCACTGCCAAACACGTCGAATTTACATTGTGTAAAATATGTACCCGGAATTTATAATTTAAACTCTCCCGGGAATACCTGACACTTCAAATTTGGTTTTTTCATGTTGGTACACATGTCCTTGAATGCACAAGCCTTATTAGAACGGGATCTATTACTTAGTGTGTTTTATTCTGCAGTCAAAGTGAGTTGATCTTTTGTTTACTTGGCGAATTTTACTATGGATAAACTTGTGGAGCAGAGGGTTTGCATTAAATTTTGCGTTGCGAACAAAATTACGTGTGCCAATACATTAAATATGTTGCGGGAAGCCTATGGTGACTCGTGTTTATCCAAAACACAAACCTACGAGTGGTACAAGACGTTCAAAGAGGGCCGTGAAGTGGTAGAAGATTTGCCTCGCTCCGGACGACCATCGATCGTTACGACCGACGAAAACGTCGAAGAAATTAAGAAAATTATATTTGAAAATCGTCGTTTGAGTACCAGAGAGATCGGTCGTGAGCTTAACATCTCTCACATGACCGCTCAGAACATTTTGACTGGTGTGTTGGGCATGCGCCGCGTCGCCGCTCGGCTTGTTCCGAAAGAGCTCAATTTTTTGCAAAAAGAGCATCGGAAGGAGGTCTCTGAAGACATGGTTTCGCGAGCTAATACGGACCCTACGTTCATGAAACGCATAATAACTGGTGATGAGACATGGGTCTACGAGTACGATATGCAAACCAGTCAGCAATCGTCTTCGGGGAAGGCGTTTTGAGTCGATTGAAGACATTAAAAAAAATTCGCTAAAGGAGCTGAAGGCCATCCCGGCGCCGGCCTACCAGCGGGCCATGGATGACTGGGTTGTTCGTTGGAATATTTGTATCGGCTCAAAAGGAGCCTATTTTGAAGGCGATCCAACAAATAATGATGAATAATATGAAAAAATGATTTTCATTTTTGTAGCGATCATTTATTTAAGCTTTAAGTCTGCTTTGTTTAGCTTTTTTTTAATATAAAAATTAAAATAAAGTGAAATATAATGAATTGCGAAAATTAAGTTTTCTGCTTAGAGTTTTTTGTTTTCTTTTATGCTTAATTTGACAGCTAAATCATGTTGGTCTATAAAGTAACGTTACAAACATCACAAACAAGGTAGAAGTAACAACCCAATCGGAATCTTATAACGGGTGGGCCATATAGCGTTTGCTTTTTGAACCACCTATTTTTTTGAGAATGGTAACACAAATGACATGTCAAATGTGTTCATAATTTACTTAAAGGTTTGACATTTACGAAATGGGACGCTATACGCTTGAACAAAGTTGGGAAATATTGAAAACCTATTTCCAGAGTGGTGAGTCTTCTTCCTTTTTTCTGATTTTCACATCGGTGGCTACGTCAATAAGCAAAATTGTCGGATTTGGGGCTCAGAAAATCCACACGTTACTGCAGTGAAGCAAATGCATCCACAACGAGTCACTGTTTGGTGCGGTTTTTGGTCTGGCGGCATCATCGGGCCATTTTTTTTCGAAAAAGAGCGAGGAGTCGCGGTTACAGTAAATGGTGAGCGTTACCGTGACATGCTCAACGAGTTGTTTCCAAAAATTGAAGAGGATGACATGAACGGCATTTGGTTTCAACAGGACGGTGCAACTTGTCACACTGCCAAAGTTACACTCGAACTTTTGGCTACCGTTTTTGAAAACCGAATAATCAGCCGAAATTCCGATATCAATTGGCCGCCTCGGAGTTGTGATTTAAGCCCGTTGGACTATTTTTTGTGGGGAGCCGTTAAGAACAAATGCTATGCGAACCATCCAGAGACGATTTATGCTTTAAAACACGAAATCGAAGTTGCCATTCATGAAATTGGAGCCCAAACAATCGCAAATGTGCTTAAAAATTGGGTTGATCGAATGACCTACTGTAAAGCCAGTCGTGGCAGTCATTTGAACGATATTATTTTTTATTCATAAATGACAATGTTTAATGATTAAAATAAAAAAAAAAAGTTTGATAAAATATGATTAGTTTTTTTTTTTATAGCCGATTCAAAACGCAAATTTTACATGGGCCACCCTATACCTGACTATTATGTCAAAAAAGGTTAGGCAAAGATTAATGTACCATTTTTGCAAAAGCTCAATATTAGTTCAAATGAAAGTGTCTGTAAATATGAAAATATTTAAATTCATCTTAAAATCAGCTTGACTTTAGTAGTTTTTACATTTTGATTTTAATCTACATTTCTTAAAAAAAAAAATTATATTACTTACTAAATTGAAAGGCATTCATTTATGAAACTGTTTTGGTGATTTTCTGATTTTTATTTACCTAATGTTTTTGAGCATTTAATTTGTTGTTCAAACACATCATTTTAAACTACATTTGACATTCCCTGAAAAATGTGTCGATTCTTCCTTCTAGATTTACATCAGAACTTGACTTTAGGGCCGCAATGAATTTCTACCATTCGGGTCTGTTTTGCGCCAATCTCTTAACTTCATTCCAGCTAAGCTGCATGGCGCGTGTTTCTGACTCCAGCAGTCGTTTCCAGGTATTCGCTGGTCTTCCACGTCTACGGCTTCCTTGGGGGTTTCAGTCAATGGCGGTCAATCTAAACTCGTTTTCTCTTTCCGTTCCCTAATAGTATTGGCTTCTGCTGGAATCTGGCCCATACGTCAGCATTCGATATAATATTTGGCCAGAATATTTTGAGAATTTTTTGAAGGCATCTGTTTACGAAAACTTGTAATGAGCTTCTTGTGTCAGCCGAAGTCACATTCCACGTTTCACAACCATAAAGTAAAGTCGACTTTACATTGGAGTTAAAAATTCGCAGTTTTGGGCGCCATGATGAGTTCGAAATTGCTTGCAGAAAGCCAAATGCCGCCACAGCTTTCTTTATTCGACTTTTGATATCATCGCTCGAATCTCCAGAGAGCGACTTCAATAGTTTAGCTATTTAATTTTTACAGTGCGAAATTTCTTTTCCATTAAATTTAATATATTAGAAATTACTTTCATTTATTTTTTATTCAAATTCTGTTTGGGTTATATCCGACCATTTGAAATTTGGTGGATCCATGTATCGGGTGTTAATTTAGCTTCTTGAGAACTATCGATATCGATAACTATGGTTGGAGAGCTGAGAATAGCAAACTGTGTCGTCATTTCTGTTCAGTAAGGTTTGACAAGTCATCATGAACCGTTTAATGTTAGAACACCCCTAAAAAATTGGAAATTCAACTTGAAATAAATAAATCTGTTTGCGAGGTCCAAAGAGCGAATTTTGAAGAAGACGCCGATTGTTGATTCGTCGTGGTTCTCAACTTGCTGGCCATTGCCCTTCGATTACATAGAACATTTTACGTAAGGATCTGCTTATAAAACTAAGCTTATCTGCCTATAAGACTCGTGCAAGAATTAAAGCCAAATGACCGTCGTTTGCGTCGCACTTTTGCTGATTGAGCAAAAAGTAAAGCTCCTAAAAAATATCCGAGAAGACGATATTCTCTTCATATTTGGTAATTGTATTGTAACCCACATACAGTCCACTATTTGTAATTGTTTTTCATTTTATTATTTAAAATCAGTCGCGCAGCTCACAAATTCAAATTCAAAAAAAAAAAGAAATTTAAATTGCGAATCTCAAATGGTTCTGAAGTGGCATTTCAATTGCAGTCCAAAAGAGAGAAATGTCGAAATCACTTTGACTTTGCAGAACGTGCGTTGATGTAAACACACTATTATTCTATTTGAAATTGGCAACCTCCTTTCCTAACCAGTGCAGTCATTTCAAAAGTGATTAAAACCCAATACTAAAAAGCAATTTTTTCTCACTTATTTGCAGCAAAGGTTAGAAAATATATTTTAGTTGAAAGATCTGCAAATCGAAGTGTTGCAGGAAAAAAATTATTTGATTTAATTTTTTAATAAAAAAACAGATATCAAAGTTATTCAAACTATTAATATAAATTTCCATAGTATTTATTTTTTTTTCTGAAAAATCTAAGAAATATGGTAAGGTATTTGAGTTATCTTTGTATTGGTTTAGGTAATTAGTTTTCCTAACGGCTAAAGATGTTCGCTTAGTTTTTTGACTTCGGTCAAATTATTTTAAAAAAGTTTTGGTCTACGTAAAAAACTCTTTTGATGCCCAATTTTTTCGTCAGAGCTTTGTATACACTACATTCTTATTTTTTTGAAGAGAATTTTTTTAATTATTTTGAATGATCTACCGAGAAAAACGTTGTAATAAAATAGTCATTAAGTTTGTTTTTAATATTTTTAGACTTATTTTTTTTTTTTTTAAATTTCGTTTTTAGATTAAATAATTTTCGTTTTAATTAAAAAAAAGATTGTTTAAATTAAACAATATTCGTTTTATTCGTTTGTTTTATTACAAACAAAAAATTTGTTTAAAAAACATAAGTATTCTTTAAAAAAATAAACAATAAAAAATTTTATTTAAAATAATTTTTTTTTTTAATTTTTATTTTTAAATTAAACAATTTTCGTTTTTATTTACAATTTCGTATTTAAAAAAAATTCTTTAAATTAAAAAAAAATTTAGTTCTAAAAGTATTAAAAAAAATTATTAAAAAATATAAACAAATTTTTTTAAATAAAAAGTGGATTTAAGTTTTTTGTTATATATTGTACATTTTTTTATATACATTTTTTATTTTATTTCAATTTTACAATTTTGTATAAATAATCAAAATAAAGCTGTTTTAATTAGCCTTGTATTCGTAGAACTATTTTTTTAATTGAATTTGTTTCTCCGTATATTTTAACTTCGGCCTTTGAAACGGTTAACTTTGTTTGGAAACTGTTACGGCCAGCTTAAAGAACGTTACTGAGTCCCTCTGTTTTTTGTTTTTAAATGGTTGATTTTTTAGACTTCTACCATGCACTGCACACTTACCTGCTTTGTAAGTTTAAAAAATATCTGATATGACTTAAACATTTATTATTTTGATGAGAAATAGTCAAATTGCAGCTAACGGCGGAGAGGGCAAAAGCATGGAATAAAGTCAACCAACCTAACAGATACTTGAAAATTCATTTGTTTTTCAACTATTTTATTGTATGGAAAATATTCTTATTTAATATACCTTAATACTATAGTTAATAGTTAATAATCGTTTAAAATAAAATTTTCCGCGAAGTAGTTTTTCAATAGGCAATTGTTAAGCAAAACTTTTAAAAGCTGTTCATGTTGATTTTATTTACTAAGCGAAACTTGGAATTACAGCGATTAGTAAATATGTACTTGTTTCCTTATTGTATATATTTATTTATGTATTTTTCTTTGCGTTCAAAAGGTCAATGTGGCTTGAATGATTAGAGTGTTGTGTGTTTTTGCTTTATTCGAACCAACCCTGCTGGAAATTTATCACTGTTTCGTTTTAAGTGAGCTATTTCGCAATTATTCTCTTTTTCACATAAGCAAATAAGAAAATTTACACGATAATGTCGCAAGAAGTGTCACTTGTCATTCATTGTAAAGGGTTTTCCAATAACAGGTGTTACAGGTGAATGGATTGCGCTATCGAGAGATGATTAACGATTCTTTATGGCCGAAATTGGATGGTATTGATCTCGACAACATTGGTTTTCAACAAGACGGCGCTACGTCCCACGAAACCATTAAACTTTTGCGGGAAAAGTTTCCGGACCGTGTTATCTCTCGAAGAAATGATCACAATTGGCCAACGGGATCTTATGATTTAACACCTTATGACTTTTTTCTTTGGGACCACGTGAAAGAGAAGGTCTATGCCAATAGCCCAGGTTCGATTCAAGACCTCAAAGAGGGAATTCGTGAGACTATCGAGGACATAGGGCAGCCACTTTGCAATTCGGTTATGGAAAATTTCATGAAAAGGATATTGTCCTGTAAGCGACTGTAAGCGTGTTCGTGATGGTCATTTGCCTAATGTTATTTTCCACTATTAATATCAAAATAATACCACTTATTAAAAACTCCTTATTTCTTTTTCGGTAATTCGTAACTAGTACTAAATACGGCGGCTGGCATCTAGTACGCTTTTCTTGCCTTCTTCAGTACTTCAGTACGACCTCTAATATGGTCCATTACGCTTTACTGCAAGTAATTCTTATATTGTTACAGACTTGTGATGAATTTGAGTACTTCCTCGGGTTTTTGTTTCATATCGCCAATGGATTTAGCGTCGCATTACTTAGGTGTACCGGTCTTCGGCTTGAGAGAGCTGCTCATTCGTAGAAAATTTGTTCTGGATTTTCATCATCCAGTTCGCAAAAGTAGCAGACGTTTGTTTCTACTAATTCTAGTTTCCTGAAATGAAATGAAGACTACAATGTTTGGGATAGTATCCAGTGAGAGTTTGTCAATCCTGTACATCTAAGTTAGGGAGCCTATTTGAAACACTTCTAGAACGAAGTACTAATTGTTGAGGCTGGCTCTGTACTGGACTCTTCATCCAGTGTCGTATAAACCCCCTGCCTTCTCAGTTTTTTATAACTTCCTTTGTGTGACTTTGGTTCTGGTCTATGGTGTATGAGAAACAAAACTGAAGCGCTGATGCGCAAACTTGATTGGAATAGAGCACTGGTTTACATTTCAGGCAGTCCTAGGATCGATCCTGGGGAGAGGTAGTTTTGTTTTTTTAGTTTTTATTTTCACTTCAAACTTACAATTTATAATTACGATCTTTTACATGCTTTATTTAAGACAAAAACTTACATATATTGCGTTTGCAACAAAAAAAGGAAACCTTATCTTCCAATCTAATATGAACCAGCAATTTACTGCATCAGAAGCTGTATGTGGTAGCAGTTTGGAGTATACTTCTATGCTTTGACTCTGAAGGCTGAAAGCTGCCAAGTGCGCCGCAATTGGCGTTTTTGTTCCACTTCTGTGTTAGAAATTTATTTCACTAACTTAGGTTTTTCCTGTAGGGTCATAATAGTAAATTATATTCAAATGCTTATTTTGAAATTAAATGTGTACATATATACATACATACATACCTCTATATATGTATGTACATATACAAGCCTCATTACAACCCATATAAACTTCTAGAAAATAGAATTTACGTTTGTAGTACGCAATTCAAATATTTCGTTATGGGCAATTTTATAACTGAAAGCATTATCTCTATTTAAAATTCAGATACTTATATTATATAAAATATGAATCGTAAATCATTCCAACTTAATCGAGATTTATATTATGATATTTTCTAATGATCATTCAGTTTTTTATTGCTTAATTAAATTAAATTTTTATATTCAAAGTGGATCCCAAAGTGAGTGGAAATTTGTAAAAATAAAAGTAAAAAAAAAAGATTTGCTTGTTATTGAAAATACACTCGTATACACTTCCGATTCAACACAGCGATTTACACGATCTAAATGCAGATAACTTACTCTCAGCTTTACGACAACACTGTAATGCTTGGTTTTCATTACGTCATTATTTATAAAAACTAGTGACAAAATACTAAAATTTCAACATATGAGCATTTCGGGTGAAAATTTGTCGTGAAAAAAATTACATAATGAAAACCAGGCATTTTACCGTAAGGTTCAATACCTCTTTGCGCATTCCAACAAGCGAAAAATTAGCTGGTCTCAATACAAGGGTCGTTTGAAAAGTCTATGCAAAAATAAAAACTACTTATTCTTTTGGGCTAAACCTTTTTTATTTTTCGACATAGTCTTCTTTTAGGCTTATACACTTTGTCCAACACTTTTCTAGTTTGCTGATCCCTTCCTAATAAAAGGATTTGTTCAAGTCTGAAAAATAGTCATTCGTTTTTGCAATAACCTCCTGTTTGAATAAAATCTTTTTACCACCAGCCATTTCTTCGAATTGGTGAATAAATAATAGTACGAGGGAACCCAGGGAACCATGTCTGGAGAATAGGGGGGATGTGAAACGAGTTTGAACTCTTCTTCTTCTTAATTGGGTTTAACAAAGCGCGCCAGTCGTTTCTTTCTCGTGCTAACCGACGCCAGTTGGACGCACCAAGTGAAGCCAAGTCCTTCTTCACCTGATCTTTCCAACGCAGAGGAGGCCTTCCTCTTCCTCTACTACCATCACCTGGTACCGCATCAAATACTTCCAGAGGCGCCATACGTACGAGTTTGAACCCTAATATCCGTTAATTTTGCGACCGCAACTGCTGAGGCGTGAGCTGGTGCGTTGTCGTGATAGAAAAGGAAAATCTCTTGGCTTCTTCGATTCAAACGAATACCAAACACAAAGACATACACCGAGTTGGCTGAAATTTGGGTGTGTTCTTCCAAGAGAAGCACGGACTTTTCAAACGATTCTCGTAGAAGTTTGGATCCTTATTTGAGCAATCTGGGGGAACTCCCTTGCAGGTATGGGGCTCCTTCCAGCTTATTTCTGTATAGTCTTTGTTCCATTGCATCTCCTACTAGGGTAACATTAAGAGCCGTTCCACCCTATAATGCCGATCACGGTTCGTTCTCGATCGGGTAAAATGTTATCATATTCACATTATACGTTCTCACTCAGTTCACGATTCAGAATTGCAATGGAGTAATAACTTTCACAAAATGCCGTTCAAAGTTCGATCTCGCTCAAACAAAATTTTTTGGAACTGTGGGATCTGTGTCTTGAAACAATAGAATTGAAAACAAAGAAAAAACTAGTTAGCGTCTCTCAAAATCTGGTGCACAAAAGGGTCTGCATAGTCTGGAATCCTTCTGTGGAATATCTCAGAACAATTAAGAAGGTGGGAGAAATCTCAGTTTGCGGTTCACTGGCACAAATCAAAGGCGAAATAGACAATCAGTGATCTCTTAGAATCATTGGCGGCTAGAACTAAACTGGAAGAGCTTGACGACACTTACTTGATAGGACACTTTGGCAATTTTGGAAAGATGGGACCTGCTGATTGAGGAAACACCAGAAAAAATGTAGTGTAATTACCCACGTAAATACAGACTGATCCAGTCAAAGGTTTTTTTAATTACATGTTATTTTGGCAGTAACAGTTGTTGTTGTTGTTTTAGTACCATAAACATTTCCCATTTATGTACGGAGAATACTGCTGGAGTGACAGTCCTTGGACGGATGTCCGGGTCGTTCTGTAACGTAGAACGGACGGTGGAACGACAGTAACAGCTCTTTCCCGATGGAAATCTTGACAGAAAGTCAGTTCCATATCTCTGCGGAACGAAATGAATCGCTTTACGTTTGAGAAACGTTTGGGTAATATTGTGAACATTTTTCGAAAGTATTGAGAACAAGTCAAATTTATGTTTTCTGTTGAAGCGCATTTTCACCTCGGGAGTGGGAATGCTATTTCATTTAATAATAAACGATTTTATGGGACCCGAAATTGAAGATATGGACTTGAGCGATCGTCGATTTTAGCAGGATAACGTGCAACAATCTATTCGCATTCGATTCAGGCCCTTAAGGGTTCCGATATCGATCCAGAAAGCATCACCAAGGTCGTAAAAAACTGGGCTAACAGGATGCGTTACTGCGAAGTCAGTCAAGGCAACCACATTACTGAAATCGTGTTGCAGAAATATTGAAAATGTTTGATCTTCCAAATTAGCCAATAATATACTGAAAAAAATAGATTTCTATTCACTTTTTTTTGGAATTTTTAAAAGAAATAATTTTATGGGCCACCTTGTATAGTATTATAAGTAATTCGCTAATAGACCTTTGATAGCGCGAACCGTCTTCATTTAAAAAATGGGATATGAACCTCAAAGACTAGAGTGGCTGTTCAATATTTTCAGATTAGTAAAGTAGCAATCGTTTCTTAATCTCAACATTCACTCTCAGGCTATTTTTCGATTCACTTGTATATTGGATTTAATGAGATTCTCCGCTCTGAACTTTGCCTTTCGATGAACGTTTCGATGGAATTAAAATTTCTCATTTATTTCGGGGTTAAATTATATTTTTTCTTGTTTTTGTATATATATGTATATATATAATTGGCACTTACACCGTTTTTCGGTGTTTAACCGAGTTCCTCCCCCTATTTGTGGAGTGTGTCTTGATGTTATTCCACAAATGGAGGGATCTACAGTTTTACGCCGACTCTAAACGGCAGATATTTTTATGAGAAGATTTTTCATGGCAGAAATACACTCGGAGGTCTGCCATTGGCTGCCGAGGGGCGAATGCTATTAGATATTTATCTACTGTTGCAAAACTATCACTGTTATTTCTTTAGCAGTACAAAAGTGTGTCATGCGATTTTTCCTGCTATTAAAATAAAAAAATTAAGTAAAAACTTCCATCACTGCTTTGCGTCGGAGATCTCTAAAAGTTTGCTCATTTCATGTGTGGACTCGACACACTGTGCGTTTATTATTTCTTATTTTGCCTCCAGGGCATTAGGTATTATGAAACAAACTTTAAAAGCTATAAAATGTTGTACAAGTATATTTCTTTCATTTACAAAATATAGTATAATCAAATATGAAACTATAAACTTACATAAGTACATATACAATGCGAGTTTCGGTAAGCCACAAGCAATTAAGTCCGTTTAATTGCAGCCACAAAGATAATGGAAAGAGCAGCAGTTACAGCTATTACGTCCGTATGTTTATATGCACATGGACAGAGTTAGCGGTCAAGATAGTTCACGAAACTTGTTAAATTATTGGGGCTATGCACAGTGGGCCGAAGACATACAGATTGAGGGCAAAATAATTTTAAGGGTTTTTTAAATCTAAAGGTTTTTGAGGTCGCTGATTTTAAATCTGAAGCCGATATTTTTTATTTAAGAATTCAAAAAAGGAGATATAGAGGACGAATTAAATTTTTTTTTTTAAGTGAAACTTCTTAGGCGTCGATGGACGAGCGAGAATGGAGAGTAAAATTTCAAGGCCATACAACGTTTTGGGCATTTTCGTTCCGCGAGAGAGAAAAAAGATACAACGTAGAGGAAAAAGAGAGACAGAGCTATACCTTATATGTATATTAGATACACTTTAGGCTATTTTTCCTGATTTTTTCCTTATGGTTGTTAATTTCTAGTGAGAAATAACACTGCCTACTTTTTGGCGCTTGTTTGTTGGTGCAAACTTGCAGGAAATATATTTTTGGTGCCTACTTTTTGGCGTTATATTTCCTTGATTTGGCTAGTGCTTGTGCGTACTATGAAGTGCAATCCATTCCGGTGTCGGATTTATTGGTATTGCCTTGCGGTAATTTGTGCCGTTGCTGCGGTCCTGGAATCGCTGCGTTTGTGCGGGTGATAAACGCTCGGAGTAGTGCGCGTTGTTGCCACGGTTTGTGTCCGGCGTTTATCTACACCGGCCCACCCTTCCTCGTTTTTTGTAAATTTTGTCTATTTGTATTCTCTTTCTCTCTCTCTCTCTCTCATTCTCTCTCGGGTCTCTCCCTCTTTCTTTGTCTGCCTTGAAAGTTTCACTTCTGTTAGTGTACAGTGTGCGCTACACGCACTTTTTTATTTTACATATGAGTCTTTTGAAATCCCTGATTTTGAGTCTGAAGCCTATTTTATAAACTTCAAAATTTATTGAGAAATTTTTGAGATCGCTGATTATGAATCTGAAGTCGATTTTATAAATTTCAAAATGGGGAACGAATCAAATTTTTTTTTTTTTTGATTTTTATAAGGCTTTGTAGCTAAGTGCTTTTAAGATCACTGATTTTGAATCTGAAGTTGATTTTATAAAATTCAAAAAAGGCGGACGAATTTGTAATTTTTTCTTTTTGATTTTTATGAGGCTTGGTAGCTAAGGGCTTTTGAGATCGCTGATTTTGAATGTGAAGTCGCTTTTACTAAATTCAAAATGGCGGCTTCAAATTTGGCAGTTCAAAATTTAATGAATAAATTTTCCAATAATGAAGATTGGAACAGCTTCTACATTTTTTTACCATAACTTTTTTAATTTGATACTTTTTTAAATAATTACATTTAAATTTTTTTAATTCAAAGCTTAAATTTTTTGAAGAAGGAAAAAAAACAATTCTTTCTTGTAAAACTGAACGGCATGTTATGAATTACAAAATAAATACGTCCACTAATTATTTTTAACAATGAGATACATACGAAAGCTTACTTCTTAAGTATCCGCTTGAGATGAACAACAGAAAATTATTTTATTTATAGAATTTTCGGAGATTTTCTGTAATGTTGGAACCAGCCAACACCAGCACATCCAGTGAAAGATAAGAAAATGTATTGAAAAATAAAAACCTCTTATTGTAAAAAAATAAATAAAGAAAAATACCAAAAAAAATGTTTTAATTAAAAAAAACGCATCTAAATTCTATTCGCGTATTATTTTCAATTCAAAGCGAGTCGATTAAGAAATTTTTTCTTTTTTTAATTCAGAAAAGTTATTACTTTTTCTTAAAAAAAATAAATTTTCTACTCTTTTTTAAATAATAAAAAAAATCTAAACTAATCTAAGACAGTAAAATCTAATTGCGGCCGCCGTAGCCGAATGGTTGGTGCGTGACTACCATTCGGAAGTGCGTAGGTTCGAATCTCCGTGCATGAAACATCAAAATTATAGAAAAAGTTTTTTCTAATAGCGGTCGCTCCTTGGCAGGCAATGGCAAACCTCCGTATGTGCTGCCCACAATTTCAATTTGAACACCCAATAATTTTCCCTAGTCATGTAGTCAATATTCAAAAAAACGTGTTAATAACAAAATTTAGATTTGGAAAAAATTCTAAAAGTTAACTATGTAATAATCATCTGACTAGAAGCGCGAACCTCACACTAAGTGAGCACTAAAAATAATTTATTGTTTATTCAACTAAACTTTTGAAGCAATAAAAGCCCAAATGTGCATTCTCTCGAAATGTGTATGCAACGGATGTTATTTTTTTTTTTTAAGAAATACAGAGTTCTTTTTGGAAAAAAATACAAAAATTCAAAGAAATTTTTGGTTTTCTTAGCAAGCAAATCTTATGGCATTTGGTGTTTATAAATAATTTCGGGCATATGGCCACCGAAACTTATGAAGACCAACCTGTTCGTTTTAATCCTGTGTCCGTTTGTTAGTTTATTTTAGTTAAAATTTATATTTAGTTTTTAAACTTATCATCTAAGATATTTATTGCCCTCCTATGAACAATTTTTTTGATGAGCTCTCACCTACACTTAGCTCGCCCATGGAATCGATTTCACTAAGCGCTCCAATATCCGCTTCAATGTCTGTAAGTGTGCGTTGCAAGGAGAATTTAGAGCTGTGGACAGCATCACACCGTTAACCAGCGTTGCAACAGAAGTTAGTCTCACAATTTGCTACGGATGGTCAAGGCTGGTAATCTATTAGAAATATATTTAGATGCTTACCAAATTATGACCGAGGTTAGAACCAAGTCCAGAAAATGCTGTCAGTATAAGCCCGCTAGTTTCCTTCACTTGCAATCGACTCAAACGAATCCAAAATAGATATATAATATGGAAAGTTTTCAAATTATTTATCAGAATTAAATTTAAAAAAAAATTTAAATAAAAAAAATTAAAAAATTAAATTAATTAAGAAATTAAATAAAACCAAAATAAAAAAATAAAATATAAAATAAAATGGCCTATACAAAATTTGATTTCTCTAATTTTGTCGCTTTCAATATGGGCACCCACGGCCAAATAGTTTATTCTTGAACAAATGTCATATAAATCAAAGCATTCAACTAGATTTATAAAAATTCGACAAATTTTCATCAAAGTTTCCAACTTTTTTATCAGAATTAAATTTGAAAAAAATTTAAATAAAAAAAGTTAAAAAATTAAATAAAAAGAAATTAAATAAAACAAAAATAAAAAATTAAATAAAAAAAAAAGATTTTAATTAAAAAAATAAAATATTTCTAGCATAATGTAGTACAATTTTTGTTAGTATTTGACCAACTAGTTTCTCCATGCGAGTTGCTCCATAAAATACCAAGTGAAATAAATAAAATAAACATAAAAATTTTAATTAAAAAAATTTAAATTAAAAAAAATTAAAAAAAAAATAAATAGAAAAAATTAAAAAAAATTTAAATAAAAAAACAATAAATAGATTTAGTAGGCAGTTTTATAGGCCATTAAATTTTAGCATAACGAGTTTCTCCATAAAATAAAAATAAATAAAAATATATAAGGATTAAAATTAAAAAATGTAAATTAAAAAAAATTTAAATTCAAAAAAGTTTAAATGAAAAAATTAATAATAAAAAAAAATTACATGAAAAATTAAAAAACAAAAGAGTAGGCACATTTGACCAACGAGTTTCTCCATGCGAGTATAACAAATGCTCGGCATTTTTTTATTAAGGCGTCTGGCCACCCTGGCGGACCAAAAAATGCACTTTTTTTTTTTAATTAATAAATTCGAAGCTATGGGCCGGAATATTTTTATTTTTTAACTCAATATCATACAGGGTTTCAAGAATAACATTGTGAACTTTTATTTGAAAATATTAAAAAATGGCGCCGTGATGTTGGTTGCCGCGGAGGTCCTCCACACGATACGCACGGTCCTTGTCCCACCTGGTCCTCGGTTATGGTACATCTGAAAAAAAAAAAAAAAAATCCGGTTATTCTGAAGTAGTGTGACTACAATGTAGCGTAGCCTTTTTTTTTTCGACGATTAGAAAAATTATGGTGAGCCGAAAAAAAAAATTTTAATTTTTTACCGACATTTTTCAAACAAAAACATTAATAAAAAAAAAACTAATCAAGTTATCAAAAAACTTCTACGTAACATTGTAGATAATGTATCTAAGAATATTCAGTAAAAATTTGAAAGCAATCAGAAGGATAGTTTCCGAGATCTCGAAGGTACCAGGTCAAAAAATGTAGTTTCGAGATAATCGCAAAAGAAAGTAACCATTTTTTAATATTTTCAAATAAAAGTTCACAATGTTATTCTTGAAACCCTGTATGATATTGAGTTAAAAAATAAAAATATTCCGGCCCATAGCTTCGAATTTATTAATTAAAAAAAAAAAAGTGCATTTTTTGGTCCGCCAGGGTGGCCAGACGCCTTAAAGAAAAGGTATAACATAGTTTGGAAAAATAATTATGAAAAATCAACGGAGTTTTTCAACAACTTCAAATCTGCAGCCAATTGTACTAAAATTGAAGAAGCTACAAAACTGCATACCAAAATTTGTTCTATAAATTCTAATTAAAAACCTTCGAATTGGGTTAAAAAGTTTGGGGAATTTTTATATTTTTTGTATAAAATTTGAAAATTGGATTTACGTAGCTTTTGTTAGGCAATTAATTGTGCTTTTATATAAAAATAAAAAATAAAAAAAAAAATTGTTAAAACTTCTCGAAATGTTGATGTGGTATCATTTGTCGCGGGCTGTATATAGGGAAGAATGTTAAGCCATTTCTTGCGTTGGCCTATTTTAGTCAAAATTATATGTGCCGCATTACTATATTATCGCTAAACTACCTATAAATATATTTAAATTCAATAAAATAATTGTCCATGCAGTTGATATCGGAAGCAATTCAAACGAATAACTCCATAAATATGTCGCGAAGCAAGTCAATAGGTGTCAAATGGTACGAAAATCTTTAAATGTTCAGCTTGTCAAAGATTTATTTTAAAAACAAGTTTTCTGTATGAAATTCTAAGGGTGTTGTCAGTACAAATATTTGATATTTCACGCCACTGAATATCGCAGTATATTTATAGAGGCGCTACTCACTTAAATAGCTACGCCTATCAGCTGTACGGACAATTCTTTGAGTCATGACATGTTTCTTTACTCGACCACGCACCACCTGAAATCAATAAACCTTGCGCTTTCTGGCCATTGGTGTAATATACACACATACATACATACATACATATACTTTTTTGGCATTCATCGATCAACGATCGGGAGAAATTATGTATAGTTTATGTACCCAATAAAAATAACACCAAACCATGCATCACTTAGAGGCATAACAAAAATGTTATTGTTGCGGTGCGCGTAGAAGCGATTGAGGTGAATGGGTATGTGAATAATAATGTGTACAAATGTTGCGTGTTTTCTTACATTGATTCCCTTGAAGGAACTACATACAAAAGAAAAAGAAAGAAATAAAATGCAAATTTTATACGTGTCATCCTTCATTTTTAAGCCATTTTTCCAAAGCAAAACAATTTCACAAATTTTTTTTCGGCACAATATTTCTTCGCGCCTATATTTCGTTCATTAGTACCCATGTTGATAAACTAATTATGAAATTAATATAACAGCTCGCCGTTGATAATACTGCCTTTTAGACTCGATAGGTGCAAGGGTCGGCTTGGCAATCGCATACATAAGAAGTATTTATAAATATAAATGCCGCTTACACCTTTTCTGTTAATCATTTGGCCGAGCTTCTCACCTAATTTGTACACCTTGATGTTTTTCCTCAAATGTAGGGACTTAAAGGCTTATGCCGCCTTCGAATGGCAGATGTTTTTTTGTGAGGAGCTTTTTCATGCAAGAAATGCACTTGGAGGTTTATCAATGCTTGCCGAAGAGTGAGAGAGAAAAAAAATTTCAATAATTTTATTGTCTATCGTTTGGTGTTTCATGTCCGAGAATGGTAGTCACGCATCAACCCATTTGACCACAACAGCCGCCTAAATAAGAGGTACCAAGTAAATATTCCTCAAGGAAAAATCTAGCGAGCTCAAATCATACATACGGTCTTGCTGGAAAATTCTTGTTACCTCCGCAATATCATTTCTACGCACTGCTGATTGGCTTACCGTGTCATCGGTGATTAAATAATAAACAACAAATTTGATAGATGCCGTCAAAGCAACATGACAGCCACAATCTATCACATCGACTCTTCGCTATTAGAAAACCCCATAGTTTAACTCCCTTAATTGAGCACATCAGTTAATAAAGGGTCACCAGATAAGAACGATAGGAAAATATATTTAAATTCAGGCTTTATCTTGAAGCTTTGTATGAAATAACAAATCATTGAAATGACCGCCTCGACTTTGCTGGCTGTACTTTGAGATCATCCATGGTTGGCTTATTATCGTAGCAATTTTTTTCAGTAATCAGTAAAAAAATATTTTTACTGCAATTTTTTTCAGTAATCAGTAAAAAAATATTTTTACTGCAATTTTTTTTCAGTAATCAGTAAAAGTTTACTGGTAATGAAAATGAAATTGCAATATCAGTAAAATATTATATTTACTGCATTTTTACTGTTACTGCAAAGTGCCCACCTATGTCGTAGACTAAGCACTTGACGTAGCCCCAGATAAAACAACATACGGTGTCAACTCGCATGACTACGGTGACCAATTGATGAACGCTCCTTATAAGAAGGCCCAGCCATCAGATTTCTCCTCCACAACTTCGAGCGTTGTGCCGATTGCTTTTCATGCAGCGTCGTCTTGCTGGAGCCACAGTTCGGATATATCGCACATAAAGACGGTTCATGTCTTTCTATACCGAGTACCATTGAAGAAAAATTTAATTCGAAAGAAATAAGGTCCGATGATGCCGCCATAATGCAAACAGCAACAAACAACTAATTTTTGTAGATGTACATATTGGTGCTGGGTCCAAAACTTGTAGATTGTGTTCGCTTCAACGACGGCAATTTTGCTTGTTAACATAATCGCTGAGTCTAAAATGGGCTCGTCAGAGCAGATGATGATTTTTGGGTCAAAATCTGAATCTACGTATTTATAACTGCACCGGAATTTCGATAATAGTTTTTTAATAATTTTCACGCTCGGTAAGCGTTAAACGATGCTCGGCTAAATGAAAAATCTTACTGAATATTTTGACAACTGGATGTCATCGATACTTTGGCGGGCGGGTGCAAACGCCTTAACAGTAACGCCATAGAGTCAATTGTTATGAAAACACTGTCATTACTGAATGATCACCCTATAGTAGCACCTCTTTTCTTGAATCGAAAGCACAAAGTTTTTTATGAAAATCACCAAAACCCATCTCTGCGTAAAACGTAATTAAATGGCGCATTCGTCTAAAAAAATCAAAACGTGACATTGGCAAAGGTTAACCTCTTATTTAGTTCAATAAAAGTGATGTCAATTAATAGAGTTTCACCTTCAAATCGGAATGATAGCTGTGATGGTAAGAGCTACTGAAGAATATAAATTAAGAATTATCGATGGTATTGAAAATTTAATTTTTGATTTGGTTTCAGTCTTTTTATTTTAACTACAAAAATAAATCAAAAAATTTAATTTTCAGAAAGGGAATTTCTCTCAATTCAAGTGTCAGCTGTGAAAAAACAAAAATTATTTTAAAAATTAAGCTCTATTTAAGCTTAAAAAATAAAGAAATGATTGAAAATGTTAAAAGAACGAGTGACAAGTAAACTAAACTTGGTTTTTCGATAGAAACTTGAAATTTCAAAAAGTTCCAAATTGTCGTTTTTCAAAAAATAACAAAACATACCAACATTTTTCAACTTTTTCTAGTTGATAAATATAATAATACTATTTTGGAGTTAGATAAGTGCGTAACAACATATTATTTTGTCTGGTCCCTTAAGAAAAAGTTGGAATTTTTGAAAAATATAAAAATTAATACTTCTAAAAAAATATAAAAATTAATACTTTTCAAAAGTATAAAAAATACAGAAAACTACTTCAACTCTTTCAGCTCCACCCAATGGATTAAATTTGGCGACAAAATATGACACTTATAGCCTAGACAGACGGCGGCGTTTATTGGGATTATCGGTGGAGTTAATTCTGATTATTATTGTAGTGTAACAGTCGGTTGTAACGCGGTTAAGTGAATAGCTGATTTGTTCATTGGATAGTTTTGTCAGTAACAGATGGACAGTAGGCAACAAATACGGGTAAAAGCTGTCCATGTAGCAAGAAATAATTATGTTTTTAAAAAACATCTTAAATTGCAATTTCTCAAACTTTTCCGAAATGTCAAACCAACTAATGTGCAATAATTTCGAAAGTGTTAGTGTAAACTAGCATTGCACCCAGTCTTTCTTGTTCTTCTCTTTAAAAAAATTCCATTATTTCACATTCACATTAGATTACTGTCATTTTTCGGCAATGTTCCCATCAAAATTTCCCCTAATCCGTTTAAATTATGAGAATTAAGTCTGGTTGTAATCCGTCCCGATTAACGCCACCGTCTGGCTAGGCTATTAGGCTCTCTCTATCGATTAAAGGGTTATATACACTTGTAAGGCTGAAAAATCAAGTTTTGTTGAGCATTTTTTTACAAAGAACGATTTTATTAAACAAATAAAGTTTTTAATTATTCAAACAATGTCTACTTTAAAGTTAATTATAGCACGTAAAGTTAATGAAAATATTGAATTGTACGGCTCCTGCAGATGATCTCCCAAGCGTCTTCCAAAAAAAAGCGTTCGGCGGTGGAGAAAATATCTCCGGTTTGGATTATCTGAAATCGAAAAACCAATAATATTCTTTTTGGGGATAGACAAAGCTAGGTATTAATCAAAGGAATAGTCAAAATTTTAATTTTTGATAAAATGGTGGCTATAGGAAAAAAACTGGAATTTTTTCACGAAAAATTGCCTAAAAAAATAAAAAAAATCATCAGAATTATTATACCTTCGATTAATACCTGGAGAATATATCTGAGAAGGTTGTGTTAAAATTTCAAGACGATCGGTTTGGCCGTTTTTTGAGAAAAGCGCGTTTAAAGTTTGAAAAGCACTTCGCATAGGGTAAAAATTCTCTGAAACGCCTTTTCAAATTTGCTTGTAACTTCGAAAATATTCACCGGAACGATATTAAATTTTCCGTGTGCATTCTTAAATATATGTACATTAAGAAAATAAAATAAAAACAAAATCAATTTTTTGAAAATTCTAACTATATAACGGGTGATCAATTAAGAGGAGTTTTTTTCATTTGCGTTTTTTTTACAGATCGCGCGCGAGTTGTGGCAAACTGTCATCGTGGATTTGTTGAACAGCGTTTGGCATTTCATCATGGAAAGACTCACATCGCAACAACGTCTACAAATTGTTCAACTGTATTATGAAAATCAGCGTTCTGTGACAAATGTTTTTCGTGCGCTTAGACCGCATTATGGTCAACATAATCGGCCTGCCTTAAACACTATTCGACATACCATCAACAAATTTGAATCCGAATATTCATTGGTGGATAATTCTCGACCGAATAGACCACGTCCAGCAAGAAGCATTGAGAATATAGCGGCAGTTGCAGAGAGTGTACGTGAAAACCGCGATGAATCGATTCGGCACCGTTCTCAGCAACTTGGACTGTCGTATGGAACAACTTGGTCAATTTTACGGAAGGATCTTCATTTAAAAGCATACAAAATACAGCTCGTACAAGAACTAAAGCCAAATGACCTTCCTGCACGTCACCGTTTTGCTGATTGGGCTCTTGAAAAGATTGAAGAAGATCCGCTGTTTTCGAGCAAAATTTTGTCTGGTGTGGTTTATGGGCTGGTGGAATCATCGGTCCATATTTTTTCAAAAATGATGATGGCCGCAACGTAACTGTGAATGGTGCTCGCTACCGTACCATGATATCGGACTTTTTGCTACCTGAAATTGAATCTAATGATCTCTACGACATTTGGTTTCAACAAGACGGAGCCACTTGCCATACAGCTCATGAAACAATGACTTTATTGAGAAGTCATTTCGGAGAGCAGCTGATTTCACGTTTAGGACCTGTGAGTTGGCCACCAAGATCTTGTGATATCACACCTTTGGACTTTTTTCTTTGGGGATTCGTGAAGTCCAAGGTCTATGCTGATAAACCAGCTACGATTGAAGCTCTGGAAGCCAACATTACGACATACCAGTCGAAATGCTCGAACGAGTGATTGAAAATTGGACCTTCAGAATGGACCACCTTAAGCGTAGTTGCGGCCAACATTTGAATGAAGTCATATTCAAAAAGTAAATGTCAAAGAATGTCCTTTCAAATGATAAATAAAGGTTTTGAACATAATTTACATTTTTGTTTTTTTTTTTAACTATTGAAAAAAGCACCTCATGATTGATCACCCGTTATAACCCCTTAAATGATTTGAATATTTGGAAAAGCTGTTGAAATAAAAAAATTGCCAAATTTTAAGCCGGGGTAAATTTCACAAAAATATTGATTGTGAGTGAAAATATTTTTCGTGCATTTATGCAAAAAAACGTCCAACTTCTTCATATCCCCAAAAGGGGAAACCGTTTATTTCTCAATGCACACTCACCTTCATTTTAAGGGTATTTTCCTTTCATATTAAAGCACCATGCCCAAAAAAGAGTTTTTGTATTTAATGGAAAAATAACAGTTTGAGTCATTGCATTACTTTGGGCAGGGGAAACCGTATGCTGCCATTGCATATGTGTGTAGATATGTATGTGCATGCATACCTATGTTTTGGACAAGTACTTATGTAGGCACATAATTGTGTAGCTTAAGTAGATACTTGTGTGGTGCTTTTATTATTACCGACTTGTTGATTTGTATCGCACTTTAAACTGTGGCATTTAGGGTGGCGGCTATCTTATATGCATGGCAGCGTGCGTGATGTCTTATCAAATCATTTGATTAATATTGTTTTGAATTTGATAAGGCACTAATCAATTGGTGATATAGAAGTGGGTTTTCGCTTAAAACTATTTGGTTTTTAATTTCATAAGCCTTTCGGAATTATATCCCTAATAAAAATGGATTTACTTGTAGTGATAATATATTTTATAATATATGTATACATTCATACATATGCGATTTTAAAGTTAAGATTTATTTGCACGTATTTTATTGATTAAGATTGTCATACAAGTATGCTTCTGGAGGGGCAAGAGCGCATGTACGACTATTTGCTATGAACAGCTGAACTTTTTATTGACATTCATAAATACCTGTGGAAGTTTCCCGTTGATTATTAATTTCGTATTATTTATGTGCGTAAAAAATGTGTGAAGCCGGTGATGCCATGCTTTCTTGACTAACTGTTTACATAAGAGAATAATGATAAATAATATTTTCACGCCTTTTGAACTATTTTTTTCTTTTATCTCTTTTTGGATGCTGCATACATTATAGCAATGTATACAAAGTCGAAAATGTTTTACGTAAAAATCATGTGTACAGGGTGGTCCATTTAGCATTTGGAATTTAAATTTTAAATTGGCTATAAATAAATATTTTCTTCCTTTTGGTAAGAATAAGTAAACCCTGCCATTAAACATGGAAGACAATTTCATTGATTTTAATGGCTGGATTTACGGTAGCTCATTCGACCAAACCATTTTCGTTCCCACCACAGTCGGTTCTATGTTACCGGAACGACCCGGATTTATTATATCCGGCCAAAGACGATCACTTCAGTATATGCATGGGGAATGTTTATGCTGTTACAACAACAAGAACAATCGAACCATTTTTTCTGCACGTTTTCGCAAGTTTCCTCTTATCTCCTCTCTCATTGCTCCCATATCTTTAACTGATAAACATCATGTTCCTCTCTCTCTTGAGTTGGAATTTTTTGAGTTTTCTGAGGTACCCGATGAGCCTAACATCAAATTTAACTACAACTTATGCGACTTCTCAATTTTTAACGAAATTTTATTAAGTATTGACTGGGATAATGCCTTCCACGACAATGATCTTACCTCTTGTTTTCATTTTCTTAAGACTAAGGTTTCTGAGCTGTGTTTGAAGCACATTCCTGTTTATCATAAGAAAGTATATAAGACACCTTGGCATACCAAACGGCTTAGGCATCTAAAGAATCTAAAAAACAAATTTTCTAAACTGTATAAAAGGTCTGGAGACCCAATGCACTTCTCAAAATTTCAATGCCATTTAAAAGAGTTTAACTGTTTGAACAAGTTCTTATATAGAAATTACATCTTGAATTTCGAAAACAATATTATTTCGGATTCGAAGGCCTTTTGGCAATTCATCAAATCAAAAAAGTCTTGCTCAATGGTGCCAAACAATGTTTTTTATAATGGTAAATATGCAAATTCTGCCATAGAATCTGCCAATTTATTTGCTGACTTTTACTGCTCTAATTTTGAACCCGACTTAGACTCCGATTCTACTTTACCCTCTAATAGTTTTTCACCTCTCAATTTTGGGACTTTATGCCTATCAGTTACTGATGTCGTCAAGGGTATTATGAAGCTTAAGTCTACAACGAAAACTGACTCGGATGGCCTTTCGGGCATTTTGCTGAAGAATTGCTTGTGTCTCGCTGAGCCTCTTACAATTATATTCAATAAATCGTTGTCCTCTGGTATCTTTGTTGACGACTGGAAATTCACTTCCGTTACGCCTATATTTAAGAGTGGAAATAAAAACGATGTTAGCAACTACAGACCGATTTCGAAGCTTTCGTCTGTCTCAAAACTTTTTGAGATAACTGTGAATGAAAAGTTATATTTTGCTGTCAAAGGCCTAATATCTACCAACCAGCATGGTTTCGTTGCAAGTCGCTCCACTGTCACTAACTTGTCTATTTTCAATGATTACTGCGTTTCAGCCTTCCAGAACAGATCTCAAGTTGATGCAATTTATACAGACTTCTCTAAAGCGTTTGTCAAAGTATCGCACCGAATACTCTTGTCGAAGCTTGCATCATTGGGTATACACTCCTCGTTTTTGTCGTGGATCAAATCATATTTGTCCAACAGGCACTGCGTTGTAGCCGTTGATAATACGACATCCCGTGCATTTATTGCATCCTCTGGTGTCCCACAGGGAAGTATTCTAGGACCCCTCCTCTTTATACTCTTTATTAACGATATTGGTTCTTGCTTTTCGTTTGCAGAACACTTGTTGTATGCTGATGATCTTAAAATATTTGCGGTGATTAACAGTGTTAGGGACTCTGAAAAGTTGCAAACCGACTTGCACAATGTCCGGAACTGGTGCTATTTAAACCATTTGTCACTAAATATTAGCAAATGCTTTCACGTAAAATATGCTAAATCGAACAATACTTTGCATACTTCGTATAATATTGCTGGCTTACCTTTGCAATCCGTTGAGGAAATTAAAGACTTAGGCGTTATTTTCGACTCTAAGTTGAATTTCACCAGCCATGTCAACCACGTCATAAGACGATCATATGCGATGCCAGCATTCGTTCGCCGAAATTGTTCTGCATTTACCAACCCACACCCTCTCAAAACATTGTATTGTGCTTTTGTTAGATCAAGATTAGAGTATGCCGCTATTATTTGGAGACCGTACCAGATAGGTCTGTCTAATCGGATTGAGAGAGTTCAGAAAGTCTTTCTTCGTTTTGTGCTCCGATCTTTAAACTTTTCTGAACTTTAATAATTGACTTAAAACCACTTGATAGCAGACGATCTATTCTATCGTGCTCATTTATTATTCGTATCATTTCTGGATCTATTGATTGTCCTTCCCTTTTAAGTAAAATTCAATTTAATATACCCAATATGAGGCTCCGACAGTATGAAACTTTTAAAATTGGCTTCTCGAGAACCAACTATGGGGTGAATGCTCCGATTCCTAGGGCATGTGCAGATTTAAATATGTTTTTCAATTCTTCTGGTGCTGATTTTACATGGCCGTATGGCATCTTAGTCAATCATCTTAAATCGTTCTTTTCTTAGTAACTACTAAACTATTGTACATTAGCTTAATATAGTCTGTAAGAATGTATCCATTCAAAGACAATAAATAAATAAATAAAATAAATAAATAAACTTGGGTTTTATTACTTGAATCGTCACTGGATTGTTGGAGGAACGTTTTTATTCTTAACGTCTCCAAAAAATAGTCTAATGGAGTCAAATCGCTGCTTTTAGGCGCCTACTTTACATCACCCTTTCGGCTAATTACTAGAGTTTAATATTTCTCAATTTTGTTGAAGGGAAGAGCGACCCATGTGGTAAATTTATAATCATAAAAAAAATTTTCTGACACCAAGGATGTTATTTCAACTGTCGAACTTAAAAAAATAGTTAGTTCAAACTCCCAGCGTGAGATGGGCCACCCTGTCCATATAGAAGAACTGGAGAAACCACCTCTAGGGTGCTCTACGCAGTTATGTAGTTGATCGGTCATATTGTTTTTTTCTTTTCAATTTATTAAGAACATCCTTAGAAGCGACAGATAGTCTGTATGGCTTCGAGCGCACTCGAGCTCACCTCAAATCCTTGAATAAATGTTATATTTTACCTCTATTAATTGGCTGATTTTTTAATTACGGCTGGCACCATCTGGAATATATTACAGTAATCCGGAAGCCTTAATTAGCTCAATGCGTGAAGGAGTAGTACTGAAAATGGTCCTCTTAGAGAATACGTAGAAACTTTTACCTACATACCTTGCCATTCAGAGTCTATGGATTTAGTATAGATTGAGGCCTGCTAAGGGCCAGACCGCCCTAAAAATTAGATTGACTTTCATGTAAAATTAGAATTGAAGACACAACATCTTTCGCAATAACAGCCGTTAAGCCGCGTAGAAGTCCTTGTGGGATGCACCAACAGCTATAACTGCGTGTTTTATGATAAATAGTAAAAGATTGTATCTAAGATACAATAAAAATATATTGATAAATATTCTCGACATGTCTTGCTTAATGCAAATTTAAAATAAAATAAAATCATAAAAACGTTTGAATACCAATAGCGGAGGCTTACAAAACTTGTTAGTAGTTAGCTGCACATGACGAGATAAACCGCTGTAGTCATACTTTTTTTATTCATATTTATATATTTTCGCATTTAAAGCCGCGTTGAAATATTAAAAGTGAAATTTTCATAATCAACAACAAGAAATTAATCTCCAACAGCAGTAATTCACGCTTGAATTGGCTGCGCCTGCGTAAAGTGACAAGATACACTGCAGCTAAGTGATTGAAGCAACCAGATCAGATGAAGCGGATCAGTTGGGGCAATGCAGTGCATGCATACATATTTTTTTTCGATTACTAACCACGTACATACGAGTACATGCACGTAATACATGAAGGTGAAAGCTTTTAAATAAATTCATAATAAAAAGCCGGTGCAAATAGCAAAAATTGCATTGTTGTTGGGTCGGGCAAGAGTCAACAAGATGGTTAGAGTACTTACATATTTACATATGGTAACTAAACATAGACAAATTCATACGCTTTTGTATGTTAGCAAATCAACAGAGCAAGGAATGAGTAACAAGCGATGACGTCAAAACTACTAAAAAGCGCCAATTAGCTACGAATGTATATATGAATGAATGTGTGTAGATATGTATGAATTTATCTAACATATTTATTTAGGTAGAAAAACAAATAGCTTTTCATTCAATGTAATTTCTGTGATTCATGTTCAAAAATCGTGCATATGTATGTATGTATAAACATATATACATACAAACGTGCAATGTAGTAAGATTTTGATACAAATTTTTGTTTTTGTAATTTACTATCTATTTACTCATAAGCGTTGCCTTTGAAATGATTTTTTGTCAAAGTCTTCACTAAATGCATACGCTGAATACCACATAGATACATACATACATACATACAATTAAACAGCTGCGTTCTACATACAAATTAACAACCTAACCAAAAATATGTGGCCATAAATAAGAAATTGTTTACGCATCTGCATGTGTGTGCATGTTCCGAATTGCCGATTAAGCGATTCACGCAAACAATGTTTACCACATTACTCTATTTAATATACATCCGATTATTATGAGGTTCTACAAAAATTTTCTCTCACACATAAATCAATATTCAAATGTATAATTTTTGGCTCTCCTACACTCTCAATCAATAAACATTAACTTGTCTTTTTACCACACAGGTGGCTTGCACAAATTGGAAACGCGTACTAATGATCCTCACTGGAAAGTGGCAGAACGGCACCGATCCATTACAAATACCTGCCGCTTTGGCACATTCGTGGGGCATGTTCCAAAAGCTCCATGCGCTCAGCGATGAGGAACGCGCTCAGGTGCTCTCCGAGTATACACGCTTCATATTGGTGCGCCATCCATTGGAACGTTTACTCTCCGCATATCGCAATAAGCTGGAGAGCGATTCGACGAGTGCACGCTACTTTCAGACGCGTTTTGGCCGGCAGATAGTGAAGGCATTCCGTGCTGGCGCCGATAATCATTCGCTTGTACGTGGCGATGATGTGAGTTTTGCGGAATTTGTGCAATATTTGCTAACACCGGAGGTGAGCCGCACCAATCAGTCATATAATGAGCATTGGGAACCTATCTCGAATCTCTGCAATCCCTGTGTGATGAAGTACAATGTTATAGGTGAGCTTCGAATTTGATTACCATAGATCTGTTCATAGAGCAAATTACAAACTAGCAAGTTTCGGTGTTCATATTCGTATGTATGTATTATAAAGGGTGTTTTTAGAGGTTAGGTTTTCAAGATGAAATAAAACGTATATAATTTAATGTTATGGCCAAGAATTTAGCTTTATTATAAAGATAAGGGTTTGCCATTATGTTTTAATAATGATTTCGGGCAAGTGGCCGCCGCGGCTGGCTCGAATAAATTCCAGCCGAGAGGCCCAATTTTCGACCACTTTTTGCAGCAATTGGGGCCGTATGTCAGCAATAACGCGCCGAATATTCTCTTCCAAGACGTCAATCGTCTCGGGCTTATCTGCGTAGACAAGCGACTTCACATAGCCCCACAAGAAATAGTCCAGCGGTGTTATATCGCACGATCTTGGAGGCCACGTCACAGGTCCACGGCGCGAGATAATGCGCTCATCAAAAGTTTGCTTCAATAAATGGATTGTTGCGTTGGCTGTATGGCATGTAGCGCCGTCTTGTTGGAACCAAAGGTCGTCCACATCAACATCGTCCAATTCAGGCACGAAAAAGTCATTAATCATGGCTCTATAGCGCTCTCCATTGACTGTAACATTATGGCCGGCTTCATTTTTAAAGAAATATGGACCAATGATATCCTCTGCCCATAGAGCACACCAGTGACTTTTTGAGGATGTAACGGCGTCTCAGCAATGGCTTGTGGATTATGTTCACTCCAAATGCGACAATTTTGCTTATTGACATACCCATTCAACCAAAAGTGAGCTTCATCGCCGAACAAAATTTTCTTCGATGCGTCGGGCGGACCGAACCATTATTTTCGTAATAAATTTGCACGATTTGCAAACGTTGTTCAGGTGTAAGTCTATTCATTATGAAATGGCAAACCAAACTGAGCATAAATCAAGTATAGCTGTCAAAAAGACCATCTACGAAAAAAGTAGTGCCAACTTGAAAACCTAACCTCTAAAAAAACACCCTATATATCCAAAAAACTTGCAAAATAGGGGAGAGTGAGAAGTAAAATGGCATTTCAATTTGAGGGGAAGTTGCAAGTTTTTACGGGATAAATTTTTACTTGCAAGAATTTACTTTTTTGAATGTAAAAATGTCCTTTTTTTAATTTAGCACGAGGTAGTTCTACTGAATTTTTTTTTTAATTTTTCTCGGCAGCAAATTAATAACAATTGTCGTTGTTGTTGTTTTTGTTTTTGTTGTAAAGCGTTTTTCAGTAAGAGCGCTTCAACTTTTTTTTTTGAATAAAACACAAACGGTTTGATTTTTTTAACTAATTTTTTTTACTATCGAGTTTGAACATATAGATTTAAGTATGAAATTCGATTTCTGTTGCATGACCACCGCGTGCACGTTTTACGAAGTCCAATCGTTTAACCCAATTTTCGACCACTCTTTTGCATAAATCGGCCGAAATTCCAGCAATTTCGCGTTCAATATTGGCTCTGAGCTCACAAATCGTCGCCGGCTTGTTACTGTAGACCAATGACTTCACATAACCCCAAAGAAAATAGTCTAGAGGCGTCAAATCACACGAGCGCGGCGGCCATTCGACCGGTCCATTTCTGGAAATAATGCGCTCATCGAACTTACTCTTCAACAAATCAATTGTAGCGTGTGCTGTGTGGCTTGTGGCCCCGTCCTGTTGAAACCACATGTCGTCTAAGTCCGTACCATTCAATTGCGGCCAAAAATAATCGTTTATCATGTCGCGGTATCGATTTCCATTCACAGTAACGTGGCGATCGTTCTCGTCAACGAAAAAATATGGGCCAATTACGCCGCCGGCATGTAAACCGCACCAAACAGTGATTTTGTCGTGATGCAACGGTGCCTCATGAATCACGTGTGGATTGCTTTCTGCCCAGTAACGCATATTTTGTTTGTGGACAAAGCCATTGAGCCAAAAGTGAGCTTCATCACTGAAGATGATTTTTTGGAAAATTTATAATTTTTCATAAAAAATGTGCACGATTATTTTCATAAAAAATTTGCATGATTTGCAATCGTTGCTCAAGTGTGTAGCATTCCATGATGAAATGTATACTAATGAAGTTTGCAAATGACAAGCGAAAAATAAAAAATATTGCATCGCTCGCCTTCCCTATCGGAAAAAAGTTGAAGCGCACCTATTGAAAAACGCTTTAGTAGCATAAGTATTCCCCATGCATATATGGAGAATGCTGCTGAAGTGACAGTCCTTCGCCGGATATAAATCCGGGTCGTTCCGGTTACGTAGAACTGACTGCTCGTTAGATTGCATTTTTTTTTGCTTTATTTTTATTTTTTTAATTTAATACGCCTTAGCCGAATGGGTTGGTGCGTGACTACCATTCGCAATTCACAGAGAGAACGTCGGTTCGAATCTCGGTGAAACACCAAAATTAAGAAAAACTCCGAGTGTATTTCTGCCATGAAAAAGCTCCTCATAAAAATATCTGCCGTTCGGAGTCGGCTTAAAACTGTAGATCCCTCCATTTGTGGAACAACATCAAGACGCACACCACAAATAGGAGGAGGAGCTCGGCCAAACACCCAAAAAGGGTGTACGCTCCAATTATATATATATAGCTGAAATGAACAAATTTTTAATTTTTGCAATTTTGCTCGCCAACAATTTAATCAGCTGTTCTTACACCAACAAATTCTTCCAGGTTTTGCGTTCATGTACTTTTTTTTATATTATTCTCTGAGCGAGAATTCTCCAAAATGAAGTTACTGGATAATTGTCACATGCACAAACCTCATAACTACATACTAATACTGTGAAAATTGTTTAATTGCATTTTTTCTTGTAGGTAAATATGGCACTCTACTTGATGACTCGTCACTGGCATTACATTTAGCTGGCGCAGACAATCTTACATTCCCCACTGGTCACAAGCCATCCAACACGCGCGCTCATTTGCGTTTATACTTTGATCCGTTGCCGATTAGTGCGATAAGACGACTGTATGAAATTTATATGGATGATTTTCGTCTATTCGAATACGGGTTGGAAGATGTGCTAGGCTTCGAGTTTGGCTGACACAATATACAGGCTCTGCGTACATGTCATAGATAAATTTTAGAACATATCAAGTTACTGCAATGGATTTTTGCACCATATAAAGTAACGACTTCTTCAACAAGACGCTTTATTTTTAATATAATGATATTTGTGATGCATGCATATTTTAATAATTGTTACTTTTTAAGATGTTTTTTTGTGGCTTTGATTTAGAATTTAGACAATGCGAATTTTTTTTATATAAACACATATCGCTCGTATGTTAGAAGAGTTTTATAAGTGCGTTAATTATGCAGAAAAGGCCGTCAGTTCTTCTGGTATGCTGTGTAATAAATTCATAGCGGCATCTAATAGCAGTACATACATATGTATCTCATTTGAGGAAAATATGTGCCTTATGTGTCTTTATTTTTTACTTAATGATTAATAGCAAATTAAAAATTACCATTTGGTTTTCTCGGTATTTTAGTTTTTGGAATATGACGACCTTCTAGCAAACGCGCAGTATGCAGCCAGGTGCTGTTTAGTTGCATTTAGTCATAAGTATAAATTAGATGTACATATGTCAAATAAAACTAAGCTTATTTTAATCTTTACAATTTTTTAATCTTTACAATTTAGTAATAAGCATAATGAATTCACAAGTTTTTTGCTACATTCATAGATATTTAGTTAAATAAATATATGCTATATTTGAAAAGAATGCGCGGTGAAATTTATTATTAGTTTCTGGGCGGATGAAAATTCGAGTTTAAATTCTTTGAAACTTGGATTTTCAAGAATTTTTGAAGGTTGTTCTGAATAATAAAGGGTTTTCCAAGAACAGGTGAATGGATAGCGCTATCGAGAGATGATTAACGATTTTTTATAGCCGGAATTGGATGGTATTGATCTGGACAACGTTTATTTTCAACAAGACAGATTTTTTTCAATTCTTTAAATGTAGGGAATTTTCAAAAAGGACAGAAAAAATTTTAAAATAGCGGGAAAAATTAAAAAAGTTCATTTCAAATAAAAAACCGCAGTAAGATTTCATGCCAGTGTTTTTTTCCTTGTGGCAGCATACTTTAAAAGCGTTAATACGGCCACATTGCCATATTTTTCTTCGTTAACGCTAAGCGCGATTTTTTCTTCGCGCGAAAATTGTTAATTGTCCCACGTTTTCTGGTGCTTTTCACTTTTGAAGTAAGTTTGCAATTATATTATATTAGTTTTAGCTTTTTTTATATTTAAAATGTTTATATTTTACAGAAATGAGCTCCTCCTCTTCAACTGACTCTTCGGAGGAACAAGAGAAAAATTCAAGTATCGGAAACAAAAGTTCAATAACAAGTGGCTTGAAGACGACAATTTTAGTGGCTGATTGAAAGCTGTGGCTAACGATTCATTTAAATGTAAATGCGCTGAGTGCGACAAAGTTTTGAACTGCGGCAATTCTGATTTGCAGAGGCACGCCGAGGCAAAAATGTACCAAAAAAATATCAAGACAATAAAAAAGACACCTAAAATAAATAGTTTTTTTAAGAAAAAACCGAGTAAACCAAATGGTTCCAGAAATTTCGAAATAAAACTTAGCATAATGTCGCGCTGCAAGTGATGAACCATTTAATCCCAGTCTGAAAAGTAATCGTGCCGGATTCTGAAAAAATAGAAACTCTGTCTTATTTTAAACAGAACTGATTGTAATGAAAAAGTCTAATTTTTAGTTTTTTTGCTGAATTTTTCTTTATATATGTGTTTATAATATAATAAATATGTGTATTTATATATATTTTTGAAATAAAATTTCTTATTAAAGTGTCAAAACAGCACCAAGCCCAAAACTTAAACAAATAATTCAATTTTGACGTTGCAAGTGCCCCACAGGAGAAAAATATGTAGGCAATTTTGTAGGGAAAATTTTTTGAAGCGTAGGGAAAAGTAGGGAATTTTTTTGGGCTGTGTAGGGATTTTTCAAAAAATCATTTACCATCACTGCGTGCCTTGTGACTTAACACCTTGTGACTTTTTTTTTGGGGCCACGTGAAAGAGAAGGTCTACGCCAAACGCCCAGGGTCCATTCAAGACCTCAAAGATGGAATTCGGGAGGCTTTCGAGGACATAGGGCAGCCACTTTGCAATTCGGTTATGAACCTGTAAGCGTGGTCGTGGTGGTCATTTGCCTGATGTTATTTTCCACTATTAACGGCATACCTTCCTCTTTATAATAAAATAAACATCCGATCATTTATATTAAAAAATAGCATTTTTCTTTGAATATCAAAATAACACCTCTTGTTGGAAAACCCTATATTATCAATCTTAACAGTCGCGATATGAAATTATACCACCCAGTCGGTTCTACTTTCACTTTGTCAGTAGTCTCTAAAATTTTGTGTGGAATGTTGATTGCTGCTATCGCAAATATGACTTCAACCTCTTGCGCTGGAAATTAATTTCCAAAAGCCGGTGACTGTATCGTGTAAACCAAATTATAAAACGAGCTCTTTCTTTAAATAGTTTCTATTAAAGCTTTTAGCAGAGTCTGTTTAACAAATGCATAAAGTCACAATATAAAATGAATATAAATAAAATTAATAACATTTTAAAGAATTTTACTAATAAATACAGTTATATATTATTATGTATGTATTATATATTTCAAAACAATCAGGAAGAAGACATTTCTTACTTTCACATACAGTTTCACTGCGTTTATTCTGTTTCGCGCATACCTGATATCTTCCTTGAGGCTTTTGTTTACTTTGTATAGGAGGAATTTTTTTTGAGAAATGTCTCCACTCTTTTACTTGCAAACGCTATCGTGTGTTATCTAAAGAAATTTTTCGGAGTGTTGGGTATTGACGATTATTAGCATTTTCTAGAATTTATTTTGCAATCTAAAGTTACTATTTCTTGGAATTTGGAATTACTTTTGCTTTTCGAAATAAACAATATGCTTTTTTACAGCTAATTCAGCCGGCGTAAATTGCATGTCACTGGAGAGCTTCGGTCGGTATTTCGTGAATAACTTTAGTAATGTTGGCTTCCAATGCCTCCATCGAAGCTGGCTTATCCACAAAGCATTTGGACTTTACATACCCCGACAAATAAAAGTCCAAAGGTGTGATATCCCACGATCTTGGTGGCCAATCCACTGGTCCGAGACGAGAAATAAATTGCTCACCGAAACGACGACGCAGTCAATCCATTGTTTCACACGCTCTATGGCAATTAGCGCCAGCGTCTTGTTGGAACATAATATTGTGGAGATCACGGGCTTCAATTTCCGACATTAAAAAGTCGTTTATCATGGCGTGATAGCATTTCCTATTCACTGTTACATTGGCGCCAGCCTCGTCTTTGAAGAAACATGGGTCGATGGTTGCTCCAGCCATAGGCCGCACCATACGGCTGTTTTCAATGCATGTAATGGCTGTTCTTGAATGGCTTCCGTTAGTTCTTCATCCCAAATACGGCATTTTTACTTATTGAAGTCCCCATTAAGCCAAAAATGGGCCTCATCGCTGTACCCCATAAGTTGGCCTGAGAGCGCGATGGATACTTTTCAAAGAGCATCGATTTTCGTAATACAGTTGTACGATATGTAAACGTTGTTAAGGCGTAAGTCTTTCCATAATGCAACGTCAATGAATACTGAAAAAATTGTATTTACTTTGACAGTAGTCACGCGTGATCTGTCAAAAAAACCGTATTGAAAAAAGTACCTCCAACCTGATCACCCTTTAGAATATGAACTTTTGGCTTCCATAAAACAAGCAATCCCTATGACTAATAGAAATACGGAGTAAGTTTTCTATAGAATAAGTTCACGACCAAATATAAATTGAACTTATATTTTATATACAAATTAAGTTCTGTGTTATATAAATATGAAATAAGGTATAAAATATTTCAATTGCTAATATTTCAATCTCATATCAATAACGCATTCGTTGTTTTGGCATTTGAATTTTTTTTTTTTTCATTCATATCTGTCAACTACCTATATACTATAAAAGTAAATGAATTTAAAGTGTTTTTCTTTTCAAAGCATCACCTAAATGTACATAAATGCAATATGCAGAATAATAGAAAATTTTGGCATAGAAAACAAAAAAAAAAAAAAAAAATTTTATAGTTTTTTATAGTAAAATATCACCGGTTCTTTTTACATTTTTATAATTTTCAAAATTTTTTTAAAATGTTTTTTTAAAAATGTTTTGTGGAAAAGTTATAATTTTTTTTTTACATTTTTGAAAAACTCCCTCCCTTAGATTTATTTTATCAATATTTATAAGCTAAAAAGTATGCGCACAAGACCTAAATAAAGGGCTGTGAATATACTATATACGCACATATGTAGATATATGGAGAAGTACTACAACAACCAAAGTGTGCGCCCGTGGGCAATTGTTCCCACGACAGTCGGCTCGACGTAACCGGAACAACCCGGATTTATATCCGGCCAAGGTCTATCCCTTCAGCAGCATTTCTCGTATACTATATGCACGGGGAATGTTTATGCTGCTATAACAACAACAACAACAACCGTGGTCAATGACAGAAGCTGTACTTGATGTTTGCAGTCTATCGAAGAGTATGAAAAAATGTAAAATTCTTTTTGGAAATTCGGCTGCAATGCCAGTATAAGAAAACACTGACAGGCACGTCATTTATTTAAGGGCATTACACCTTCATATTTTTTGAAACCAGCACCCCCTATTGGGTGCGAAGAATTTGAGTTACTATTGAGAAAGTGGCATAAATGCCTTCCGGATATTGTGACGGACTAAAATACTATCTACATCTATCGACACTCCTACAACTTCTTGGTGCGCTCCCTTAAATCAACTCGTGAAAGAAATTCATTGCAGTAAATACCGTTAGTTTATTGGTACGACAGCCATTTGCCGGTACAAACTCGCGCTATTTCGGTACAAAGAAACGGCTACCAAATGAATGTAAACAATCTCATATAACACCCCTCTTACTAGTGGTGATGAATCCTGGTATTTAAAACCTCAATAGGTCTCTATATATTGCATTTATAACTTACGCAACTACATATTGTACATTTGTATATATGTACATACACGCACCCATGTGCGACATCGGCAATATTTCTTGCAAAAACTGGTTTTGCTCTTCTTTCCTAACACCTTCATTAAATAAGTGTTGTTTTTAAAATACATACTTACATATATTCTATGACATTGACAAATAAATGTATCTGCATAAACATTATGCTAATTGCAAAACGCATTTAACTCTTCTGCGTAGTAAAGTCGCATTAATAGATATACATACATATGTATCTAGTTATTAATAGATCACGGGGCAAACGAATTGCAGATAAATCATATCATAATTAAATTTGCTATTTATGCATATCACCATTCTATTTATTTCAGTAACACGCATATTAACATTAACAAAAACGCATTTTCAGACTTAGTATCGGATTAGTTTGCTCGATCACTCCCACATTGATTCGATTACTCAGAGTAACGTTGCTTCATAACTCTGTATTTCTTTAGAGAATAGAGTGCCTCCACTTCTTTAGCCACATAACGTCCATGTGCTACTAAAGCCATAATCTTTTTCGGATCAGTCTCATCCTTGTGCTTTAGAAAAGCATCACGTATTTGTTGGCGGAATTTCTGTGGTCCATTTGGGCCAGGGTATTCCTTGCCCAAGAACTGCAGCTGCACATTTATAAGAGGAGAGTTGTTAGCTCACACAAATACGTAATACAAATCCTATTTCAAATTAATTGCTTACATGCTTGTATAGTCCAATTACTTTTGATCTTAATTCAGATGACATTACCAGTGAAAAATTATGTTTGTTACCGAAGATTTGATTTTATACAACCGATTCACATAAATAACTAGATCAAAAAATTGCAATTTGCAAACCAGAGCGAAGGCGAATTTATATTCGCTTTTGGTAGAGCGAATGACAATGCATGCTGCCACACAACCTTGAAAACGTTGAAGTATCAATCATTACCAGTGAAGTGTTTTGCTTTTTTACTATCACTTATTGGAAGTACTAAGTGTTCTTGCCAATATTTTTAGTGTATTGAAATTCTTATGTGATTAACGTTAGGGCTAACTAGAAATGAGTTGTTAAAACTTATTCAATTTATCTCGCTTTAAAAACGATGTGGCAACTGCGCATTTTCGATAGTCAGAGCAAGCAATTATCGATATCATTGCATCGAAACTGATGTTTGACCCCCTGATTGGAATTGCAGCGGTCAGCGGTGAGTGAGTAGCGGTTTGGCGGATGCCTGCTGTCAAAACTAAAACATATTAAATAGCATGAAATTGCACAGAATTGCGCTGGGGAAGGATTGTTTGTTGTTACGGCGGCAAAATAGTTCATTTACATTTTTTCAGACGGGTTGAAGATTTAGTGTTGCTTTTCTTATCACTGACAATTGGTTTGTTCACAAGCAACACCAGGCAAATAACAATCGATTTGTTCACCCAAAACATCAATTATTTAGAAGGAAGCTGTTTTTTGGAACAATGAGCTTTTCGAGGTGCTTCACTATAGCCACGAAAAGATTTTTCTGCAAAATTTATTTCATCATAACCACAAAATGTGAGCTGAAACCCGTCCCATCGCATTTGTGTTTAATCGACCGAATTTGCCGACGGAAAAAAATCAGCTGATGACCATCCGTCAACCCGTTACCCGCTGCAATTCTGCTTCAGGCTTAAATTCACCTCTTAACCCGTGCGTGGAATTGCTATTGAAGTATTTCAATAAAACACAGCTCGATTAATATATACTTTTATATATTCCAGAAAATGGTTGCATTTCAATTACTATCTTTAATTCAATTAGTATTATATGCAGTTAGTATAATAATTATCGATAACACAGAAAAAACACGGTTGTATTTAAAAAAATATCGTTATTATCATGGATTATTTTATAACCTCAGATTTTGAGAAAGAAAATTTTGTATGGGAAATCGCGCTTTTTAATTACGGATTTTGAGTTAAGCGCGAAAAAGTAGATCATCTACTTATATGTGAACGTATTATAAGTACCAGCAAGGATGATAGATTTTCACGATTTTTCACGATGAAGTAGTAGCTATGCGAGTAATAGCAGAGGAACAGAAGAGAGAGCAGCAACGATGGCTGGAGCAGACATGAATAATTTCACAAGTAGCGCTCCGGGCGACTCCAAGTCCTTTGCTGCTACCCCAATTACAGAGAGCACTTATAATTCTTCTGACTGTTGCTCTGAGCTACCAGCCAGAGAACATTAATGATATAGAGAAGTCTCACGAGCTACGAATAGTATGAATTGTCAAAAATGAAGTCTAACCGCGAAGACATTTTCACCTCGCCCAGCTCGACAGCGGGGAGGTTCTTAACAGAGCGGATTACAGTGAATTCTGTCTAAGTACATTGACTCTGCACAGTTTTTGGTTTCTGTATGAAATCAATTTAACTAATAGTCGACAGCATTTTGCAAGGCATTTAAATGTGCATTTCTATGTTCCTTTGAAAAACGAAATTTTATTCCATTTACATTTTATTACAGGGATTAATATATGTATGTATGCATTAACGTTCTCTGGATTGCGTGTCCAGATGTTAAGTTATAGTTTTTGTTTGGAATACGGTATTTTTGCGCTCAGGCTTGAGTATATAAGCCGAAGTCGTAATGTGTATAGCGTTTTTCTATTTTTGTACTCGCACAAACTTGCCAACAATTCTGATTGAGAAGGGAATCCAACGGTTCCTTTTTGTGTATTAGAATTCAGTTAATTTCTTCGGGTTGTTAAGAAAGTGTTTATCGAAATGTCTGAACCAAATTCAGCATATCAGGGATTTGCTTCGAAGCGTGGTAATAAAACCAAAAATACTAATAAGAAAGCTGATAGCAGCAAAGCCAGTGTGAGCAAAAATAGTGGTGTGAAATACAAAACTTTGGAGAAGAATAAACCAAAGGTCTCGCCCAAAAATCAAGTTAATTCAAGATCCAGCAAGGCAACCAAAGAAAAGGGTGCGCCTGTGAAGTCTAAAGGTGCTACCAAAAATGCAGCAACTGAAGTTGAAACGACTAAAGCCAAAGGCGCTCATAAGAAAGTAGCAAACAAACCTGAGACTGCGAAGAAACAACAAAGAGGTCATCGTGCGGTTACTAACGGTAATACAAAGTTCAACGGCATTAAAGAGAACGAGATCGATGCTTTGGTGGAGCAGCTCTTGGGCGACTCATCTTCACATCCTAAAAAGCTGTCTAAAGCACAACAGAAAAAGAAGCAAGAATTGGAGGATTATTTGGTACGACAGCTAGAGAAAGATGATGAAGAGAGAGATAACGAAAATATTAGCGAGGAAGATGAATCTGAGTCTGACATGGAGGAATATTGTAGTACTTGCGAGGATAATTCCGACGAGTATACGATCAATAGTTACACCGAGGAGGAAGGCGAAGAGGAAGAATCTAGTGTCAACGATGAATACTCCAGCGAATCGGATGAGCATAATAAACCAGTTGCCACATCCACCAAAAATACCGCTGCGCTTAAGCGTGACACATCTGCTAAAGCTGGTAATGACGCTAATGCTCAAAAAAAGGGGCGGAAATCGGAAAAGTCAGTTGATAACCTACCTGCTGCAACAGTAGTTGGAACTGACAAAATCGTAAAACCAACAGAGAAACGGCGGCAATCTGTAGACTTAGCTGGCGTTGTGTCTACATCTACCCCGGAAATTACGGTGAAAACAGTGAATGCAAGCGCCGTTAAAATAGAGCCACTTTCACCACCGAACAACATTGTCAAGATGAATAGCATAAAAGAGGGTGAAAAATTATTCAACTGGCTTCTAACTCCACTACCGATAAAGGAATTTTTCTCAAAATATTGGGAGTCGGGTCCCTGCCTAATACAGCGCAAAGGATGTAACTATTATTCACATCTTATATCATTTCAGGCTATTGATCAGATGTTATTAAAAAATCATGTAGAGTTTACAAAGAATATTGATATAACATCTTATGAAAATGGTGAGTTAATATAATTAATATAAAAAAAAAACAGTTTACTGTAATATAAAAAATTCTTTATAAAAATATTTTTTTTTATAAATTTTTATTTTTCTTTAGGTGAGCGTAAGATGCTCAATCCAGTAGGACGTGCCCTGCCGCCTGTCGTTTGGGATCTTTATGGGCAAGGCTGTAGTGTACGCCTGCCAAACCCGCACATATTTTTGCGAGAGCTGTATCGCTTGAACACCACCTTGCAGGAGTACTTTCACTGTTTAGTTGGCGCCAATGCCTATCTCACACCGCCTAACAGCCAAGGTTTTGCGCCACACTACGACGATATAGAAGCTTTTGTACTGCAAATTGAAGGACGCAAGCGCTGGCGCCTTTACAAGCCACGTACGCAGGCCGAACAACTGGCGCGTTTCTCATCAAAGAATTTTACCCAGCAGGAGATCGGCCAGCCGATATTTGAAGAGGTGTGCATCAAATGTACATATATCAAGTATTTTAAAATTTATATTAAACATTTGCTCTCCTTAGGTGCTGGAACCTGGCGACATGTTATACTTTCCGCGTGGTACTATCCATCAGGCCTGCACCGAACCAGGCTATCACTCATTGCACATCACACTTAGCATGTATCAAAAGCAATCCTATGCTGATCTCTTCGAGTATATGATGCCATTGGTATTGCAGCGCGCTATCGAAACCAACATTGAAATGCGATGCGGTTTGCCGCTTCACATCTTCCAACATGCTGGCGTTGCGTTCAGCGACATTAATACCATGGAGCGCGCCGAACTGTTGCGCAAAGTCACTAAACTAATGGGCCAGAGTTTGCACAGCGTACCATTAGATGAAATAATGGATGCTGCTGTGGATCAGCTCGCCAAAAAATATCAGAGTGAAGCGCTGCCGCCACACCTGTCGCCCGCTGAACACGAGCGAACCATATTCGGTTCGCATAGTATGACTAATGAGCGCGGCGAATGCTTGTGTGACTATGAAATCACTGAGCGCACTAATGTTCGCCTGTTGCGAGCAAACATAATGCGATTGGTGCAGGAGGATAGCAAAGTGCGTATATACTATTACTTGGACAACTCCAAAGAGTATTGCGAATATAATCGGAACTTTATGGAAATTGAAATGGAAGAGGCGGCTAGTGTTGAACTGCTCATACGCTCGTACCCAGAGTATATCGCTGTGTCGCAGCTGCCACTAGAAGATGAAGAGCATAAGGTGCAAATGGTGACCGCGCTATGGGAGCGTGGGCTGCTGATGACCGAGAAGCCATTTAAATGATGACAAAAGTGTCTTTTTAAGTGTCTTTAAATTTTAGTGTTGTAGTAGAAATTGTTAATTATAATGTATTGGCTTTTCCATTACTGCCACGAAAGTTTTGTTACAATGTCTAAATGTGTGCATCTAATTTAAAAATTTTTATATATAAATGTGGTCTTTGTATAGGTTTTTTTATTTATAGTGTTTTTTTTTATAATTTATCATTAAGAATTAAGCGGAATATATTTAAGTATGTTAAATGTTGATAAAAAATAAAAATCAAAATATATGTTCCTGTTCAATTAACTTTTTAAATCGGCTTAAGGGGTAACACCACTGTAGAAATTTCAAAAAAATTTTTTTTTTTTATAAGCTTAAAAAATTCTTTGAACCTTTTAAAATACAGAACAAAAAGTTTTATACGTTACCGAAGTCTATTTCATAAATATTTTAAGCTTTTAACCAAGCGTTAGTGACTGCTACCTAACGACTTCTCCAAATTTCCAAACTTTAAACGCGTTTTTCTCAAAACACGTTTTCTGAAATTGGCACGCAGCATAACTCAAACAATTTTAAATATTTTTAATCAGGTTTTTCACTACGTCTGTATAATAACCTTCTTAAGAGAAGAGCGTAGGGGATTTTCGATAGATTAATTTAAACGATTGTTATAATTATTTAAGTGCCGTTTTTTTAGTCCAAAATAGAGTTTTTTTCTTCAAATGCTTGCTAATTCCACAAAAATAAATATTTTTTAAATCCCCTAGCTATTCTTATCTAGATTAAGAAAAAAAATGTTTCCTTGTTCCAGATTAAAATTTGCACCCTCTGTGCTGCGTGCCGCGGAGCTCCTTCAAGAGAAACCACATTACAAAAATGTCTCCAATGCCGGCATTTTGTAAAATTTTTCGATCAAACTTTGTAGTTTTGTATTTTAGTATATAAGTAATAACTTCCCAAATCAGAGTGATTGTTTCCCCTTTCCTTCTATACAAAAAAATTCTTTAAAAATCGTGTTTATTTTACGCGTGTACAGTGGTGTTACCCCTTAATAACTTTTATTTAGACCACACAATTGGACTTCACATACATACATATGTGCCAACAAAAGTGTTTTTGTTTTTGCTGTTGGCCCATAAAATTACAAAACATATAAACGAATATTCACAGGTTAAAGTAATTTAACACTAATGCCATTAACTTTCTTCAGACAAAAAAAAAAGAAAATAATAACTCAACATCTCGACACGCAATTCAGAGAACGTTAATGCATATACCTATTATTCCCTGTAAGAAAAAGGCGTAAATTGAATAAAATTTCATTTTTCAAAGGAACATAGAAATTCACATTCAAATGCCTTGTAAAATGCTATTAGTCAATTTGATTTCATACAGAAACCAAAAACTGAGCAGAGCCAATGTACTTGTACATAATGCACTGTAATCAGCTCTGTTAAGAACTTCCTCGCTGTCGAGCTGGGCGAGGTGAAAATGTCTTCGCGGTTAGACTTCATTTTTAACAATTCACACTATTCGTAGCTCGTGAGACTTCTCTATATCATTAACGTTCTCTGCCTTACAGCTTAGTTAAAAAAACTACATTATTAAACAAAAGAAGGTTAAAGAAGGTCACTCTGAGAAGATTTTTGTGCTAATGCAAATTTGTTGATTCTTATAAAGTTCTATATTTTGAAAGCGCAAATTTAAATTTTTGCTCCTTTAAAGTTAATGCTTCTTTTTCTTAATTGACGAGATAACCACTTACGCGATTTTGGCCGAGTTTAATAAAGTGCGCCAGTCGTTTCTTTTTCGTGCTAACCGGCGCCAATTGGACACACCAAGTGAAGCCAAGACCTTCTCCACCTGATCTTTCCAACGCAGTGGAGGCTTTCCTCTTCCTTTGCTACCACCAGCTGGTACCGCATCGAATACTTTCAAAGCCGGAGCGTTTGTATCCATTCGGACGACATGACCCAGCCAGCGTAGCCGGCAAGTTAATGCAAGAATATTATATGTTCTTCTCTCAACTCTGCTTAACATTGAAAACCTTTTTATACATTTTAAAAAGCGTTTGAATTTACTGAATGCGAATTAAAACCATAGAGGTGTAATCGTTTCGTCCGGCCCTCCATCCTTAGTAGGACATAGGGCATCAAGAGGTGTATTCATAGTAAAAATAAGCAAAAAAAACCAGAAAATATTAAAAAAACCATAACGACATTTTTACAAAAAGAGTACCTTATTTTGTTCAATAACATGAAAAATATAACAAATAAGTCGTTCCCTTAACAAAAGAGTTTCTTTTAACAAAAAAACTCATAAATTAAATTGTAAATATCCATAACACATTTATTTTATTTTCTTTAAAGGGACATTTTAGTGCGTTTTTATATCCAAAGCTAGGCAACACTGCAATAGCGAGAGAGAGATTTGACTGCTGAAAGCAGCAGAACAATAACAACAACTGCAATCGCGGGCAATGCGACCAGATGTTAAAAAAAGTAAAGCAAAATAAAACTGAGTAAATTATTCAACTAATTTTTAAAAAATGTATATTTTACAAAAATACAAACATTACTTTTAATTAGAACAGGCTAGAAAAATGTCATGAAGAAAGAACTAAAACTCCGAGACTAAATAACAAAAAAAAAAGCTAAATAAAGTTACGAAAATGATAATCTCGCCGGTGTTAAAACCACGTAACTCATTGTCAAATTAGCTGTGCGCAAAGTAAAGGTACCACAATAGGCGCCATCTCATTATTCTTTCCATCATGGCTCTAACTACCTCTATTCCTCTATTGCGTCCTATCCTTTTCCTTCTCTTCTTTCCGCCTTGACTATCTATCCTTTCGCTTTCCAGAGCTTTAAATACAATGGGCTTTTTAGCCTGAGTGTTTTAGGAGTTATTAAAAAAAAAGTTCAATAAACAAATCAGCTGTAATCCACGTAACAACCGCCTGTTACACTACAATACGAGTATTAATCTGCGTCGATTAACGCCGCCGCCGCCGCCTGTCTTGGCTATAAGGTAATTAAAATCAAACTAGAATTATACAAGAATAACCAAGACTGGCGTCATAAAAATGTATTTGATAGCGCCATTTCCTTAATGAGTGAGAGCGTTGGAAGCTACATTCCCAGCTGACTTCCAGTGAAAGCTTGGTGAAATTCGGTTCAGTGGAAGAGAAGTTATTGCGTCTAAAGTGTTAGTATGCTTGTGTCATCGGTACAAAAATGAGTTTCGAACAAGGAGCTAATATCAAATTTTGTTTAAAAATCGGTAAAACATTAACCGAAACATTTGAATTGATGAAAAAAGTTTATGGCAATGATTGTCTATCTCGTGCCGGGAACTCATGAGTGGTTTACTCATTTCAGAGATGGTTGTGAGGACATAAATGACAATGAACATACTAGGCGTCAAAGTGCCGAATGGAAGGCCCCAGACGAACCACCACCCAAAAAATCGCGTTTGGAGAAGTCAAAAATCAAGTCGATTCTCATTTGCTTTTACGATTTTAAGGGAATTGTGCAAAAGGAGTCTGAGCCAACGGGCCAAACCGTCAATGCAATTTTCTACCTTAGCGTTGTGAAGCGTTTGTTGCCACGCATTCGTCGAATACGCCCTGAATATCGCGAAGGTGGAAGCTGTTGCTTATTGCATGATAATGCAGCATCTCATCGATCCACTCTTGCGACTGATTTTTTAACTAGAAATCGCATTTTAACCATCAACTACTCACCGTATTCGCCTGATATGGCTCCCTGTGACTTCTATTTATTCCGAAAATTGCTTTTGGCCATGAAAGGAAACGTTTTGCCTCCGTAGAGGCCATCTAAAAGGCTTGTGCCGACATCCTGAAGGACATTCCGGTCAATGACCTGAAACACTGTTGTTGTTGTTGTAGCAGCATAAACATTCCCCGTCCATTTACGAGGAATGCTGCTGAAGTGACAGTCCTTGGCCGGATATAAATCCGGGCCGTTCCGGTCACGTAGAACCGACTGTCGTGGAAAACACTGAAACACTCTTTCGAAAAGCTTTTAGATCGCGCAAAATAGTGTATCGAGGCCAGAGGGGACTATTTTGAATAAATAAACTCGAAGTTATTAGAACAAAGCTCCTGTCGTTTCTATTTTAGCTCAGTCTTATTTATTTTAGACTTCACCTTGTAGGAAGGGATAGGACTTGAAAATTTTAAGGACCTGAGAGCATATTGCTTTAATCATTGTTTAGCTTGAACACACCCATATCTATAAGAACTGATTGGCATTGTATGGGCATTTTTTCCGGGTCTTACTAGAACGTTAAGGGTATGTCCTGTAAAATTTCGAAAAAAAAATTTTTTTTTCATAAAATGTTAATATAATCCTTTAAGAATATATCCAAATATTTTTAGAACGTAAATTGAAGTATTTCTTATACATATTATAGATCGTCAACCGTGACGACTCTATTTTTTGCGTTCGAGCGCTGTGAGAGGTATAGTTACGTTGTATTCAAACTTTAGACGAGTTTTTCTCAAAACTATATTTTTCGAATCCGCGTACACGATAACTCGAAAAGTTATTGACCGATCTCCATGACATTTTGCATACATTTTTTTATGATATTATTTTCTTTGTGAATTTACAATTTCGAAAGTTTTTCGAAAAAATAATTTTTTCGAAGCAAAAATACTAAGAAAATTCGACCCAAATTCAATTTTGTTTGAAGCATTTTACTCCGCGAATTTTTTTTTCCATTTGTTTTTAATTTATATAGAAATTATGACATTAATAAGCAAAAAAAAATTTGGTTTTTTTTATTCAGGTCCTGACGCCGATGCTACCATGCCCGCCGATTGAGAAACCCCGCTGCGACCTTCTTGGAAGAATTAAGTGTACATCCGCCATTTTAAATGATTAAAATAAATATAAAAAAAAGAGGTTGTCTGTAAAGTCGGTATACTGACGATAGTTTAACGTGACAACGTCATAAGAAAATATTGATGGAATGGTTGCAATTTTCAAAACAAAATTTTAATTATATTTGTTTGATAGATATTTTGTATGGATATAGAGAATGAGGTAACATTAACATAACATAATATACTTTAACATAACTTAACATAACATAACATAACATAACATAACATAACATAACATAACATAACATAACATAACATAACATAACATAACATAACATAACATAACATAACATAACATAACATAACATAACATAACATAACATAACATAACATAACACAACATAACATAACATAACATAACATAACATAACATAACATAACATAACATAACATAACATAACATAACATAACATAACATAACATAACATAACATAACATAACATAACATAACATAACATAACATAACATAACATAACATAACATAACATAACATAACATAACATAACATAACATAACATAACATAACATAACATAACATAACATAACATAACATAACATAACATAACATAACATAACATAACATAACATAACATAACATAACATAACATAACATAACATAACATAACATAACATAACATAACATAACATAACATAACACAACATAAAATAACATGCTGTTCAAGCAAGGTAACGACGCATGAGCAAGATAACGACGCATTTTTTGGTGCGTGCAGCCGGCTAAATTGAATTATTAGACGTTATCACGTCAAAATTATATTTTAATGTTTAAATAAACTGGATGCTAATTAAAACAAAAATATATTGACTTTTTCATTTTAAATAATTTTAATGAAAATCAGGGAAAATATGGCCGTTTACAGGTATCTGACCCCTTAATAAGTATTCATACTTTAAAAAATATGCTTACCATTTCATCTAACGTCGTCTCCGCAAAACAGAAAAGCTTAATAAAAAAATTATGTGTAGTTTTGAACATTTTTATTTTAACTTATATAAATTTTGTATTTATTTAACTACAGATGTTGTTTTTTGTTTCATTTTATTTCTGTTTTTCCACTGTTTTTAATACATATTTTTAATACTTAAATTCATAATAATATCTGCACATCTGCTCAATGCATCAAATAAAATTCATTCTTTAAATACAATCAAAATTAAATATGTGAATAAGCATCATTCCAGCTCTCTTCAATACTCCTTCGTCAGGGATTAACAGTTTCGTTACTAGTCATATTCTTTTTTAATTATAATATTAAATTTTATTTTTTAATTTATATATTTATAAGTATTTTTACATTAAATATATGCAACATATGCAAATGTCGGTCTGATTATGTTGGCGAGTGGGGATGATTGGATTAAAATGCCGAATCGAATGCGTTGAATATAAAACATACTTTTTGCTTTGAGTTTTGCAAAGCCTTATTTACGTAATGTCTAAGTTAGTTAAACGAAAGTCATTTTGGGGGACTATCATTCAAAAACTTATGTCTGTTAACGGTAAGGAGAAAGTATAAAGTGTCCAAGGAAAAACAAAAACAAAAAGTTTTTTTCTTAATGTGTAAAATGTGAACATTTTCGTTTAGGGCACCACTAGAGGTCCCTCTTCATCCTAAATACATTCATTATATGTATACATATATGTAATGCATATGTATGCATAGTTAATTCTTTTACTACTCCATTTATTTCCAGCTACATTGATCCTTTGCGTTGCTTAATTACCTTTATTTTTATTTTTATTTTTATTTTTATTTTTATTTTTTATTTTGCCTCAAACTTTTATTCTACTGAAACTTTGTGCATTCCGGTACGTATGTGTACAACTATTTCATATATGTATCAGTATTTTCTTTAGCTGATTAATTCATACTATGCGGTGCTGATGATTATGTATAGATGATTATTTGTATATCTTTTCCATTTGTGGTAGTATGCCATACTATGCATGCATTATATGTCTGTATGTATGTATTAGTAGTAAATATCTTCCTGTTTGCTTATGGAATGGCGCCACATTACCTTTTTATTTTTCTATTTTTGCTTTGAATTTTATATAAAATATAAAATTGATATTCTATAGATTTGTAAAAATTTTCGAAATATGGTTCAATGCTTGGCGGGGCTGCGAAATCTCCTAAATCTGTTGATCCTCTCCTTTTTTTGCTTTCATTAACGCTATTCAAATGACTACAACAAAGTGGCGTACATGATTTCGAAGAAAAGTATAGAAGAATAATGCAAAAACAGTTGTTGTGATAGTGGCTATACGTAACATATGTACATATACACCTGTTGCTGTTGTAAACATTTTACTGTACTGTAAAAGAGGGGAATTTGGTAGTGTACCATACCACACATACATATGTATACATATGTATGTATGTGTATAGTATACTGCCGCTTATATCGCCATATGCGTATTTGATGTGAACCATCTTTTCGGGCTTGAAAATTGTAATATCTTAGGGTTTTGGGATTTTCTCTACATATCTTTGATTTTTTACTTCGTTAGACTCTTTTTGCCTGGATGTTTCAATGTATTCAGGTGTATATTTCTTATATGAATGTATACAATTTTTGAAATGTGGTCTATAAATGTTTGTGTCTACTCAAGTACGAGCTAAAAGTTTTACTCTGCTGTACGCGCATCAAAACGGGTACTTGTTTATTTCGTTTTTTTTTTTCAAAAAGTGAGTGTGAGAGAGAGGTACTTAAGTTTGTTCGTAGAGATGGAAGTTCAACCTAGCGATTTCGATAATGTATTAGCATATCTATGTTTACGATTAATATCGTAAGTATTGTGGTAATTACATATGTTTGTATGCATGATGATGTGGGATGGTTACTGAATTCTTTTGTTTTTTTTAATTGTAGTTAAATGTAAATAAAACAAAATAAAAGTATGATTTTCATTTTAATTTTAATTTTTTATTATACTCATATTTTTCTATGTAGTTGTTAGTAATATGTATGCCTCATTGCAATCAAAAATAACAAACTTTTTTATTTAGTGTTTTTATTAGTTTCCTTTCTTGCAGTATATAGGTATTGTTTATAGGTATATATTTGTATTTTTATTTGATTTTTTTTTTCGTTTTTGTTTTTTTTTTTGTTTTTGTCTTTTGGTTTTAATAAATACGTATAATAATATACTTGTATGTTTAGTGCAACTATGTGTAATCTAATTTTTCTATTCATTCCATTGCATTTTCGCTATTTTTACACCATCTACACGTACCTATGTATGTACATACATAGGCTTTCGCAGCTGCACAATTTTTCATGTATAACATTATTTGAATACGCCAACTGGGGGGGTACTGGCTACGGATCCGTACAGCCGCTCTCTATAACGCATATTTTATCAACTTAAGCGAAATTATTTTAATTTTAAATTTTGCAATAACTGTAGTTTGCATTTTTATATATGTATGTATATGTATGTAAGTGTAACGGTTGTGTTTCATTATTTGTGTGTTTCCTTTGTAATTTTAGTTTTTGTTTTTGCTTTGGTTTCGTCAATCGTAATCAGTTTTGTGTGTTGACCTTAAATTTATATTTATACAGGACAAAAACATATATGTATGTATGTATTTTTATTAGTTCTACATAGTTAAAAATCAATAGCGGCTCTTTTTTTTATATATTATATATATATTTGTTTTTGTTTGTTTGCTTGTTTTCTTTCATTACCTAAAATAATTTTAATATTTTTGGTTATGTTCGTTTTTTTTTTGTTTTGCTACCATTGAATTTACTAATTTCGGTTTTTGTGTGTTTTTTTTCTTCTAACTTTCTGCCTGCTATTCTGCCAGATTTAGTTTTTTTCTTTATTCTTAATATAATATAAATTAGCAGTAATAACTATTATTGTTCTTAATATGTCTTTAAATATTTTAATAATAGTATTAAATATGAGTTTTCAAATTCTAAATGCCTATTATTATAACTTTTTGTAATGTAAACTCCAACGATTCTATACACAAACAAAACCAGCATTCCGTATGAGTAAAAGTTACAGTTATCGATAACCAAACAAGCTTTACTCCGTGTGTGGGTCGATAAGCGCCGATAAAAGCAAATCAAATGGTATGAATTCAAATAAATTGAAGGGAAATAACGGAGCTCGATAAAAGGAAATCAAATAATTTGAATTCAAGTAAATTGAAGGGAAATAACGGAGCTCGATAAAAGGAAATCAAATGATATGAATTCAAGTAAATTGAAGGGAAATAAAAGAGTTCGATGGCAAGTGATGAGAAAAGCATATAAAACAAGGAAAAATAAAATGATATACATAACAATGAGGTATATCAATAATAATAAAATATATCACAAAAAAAAAAGCGAAAAAAATAATATAAGCGCATTTTTTTTAGAAAAAATTAATTGAAAATAATAAATAAAAAAAATGTAATGCTCGCTATAAACCAGATATGTAAACATATATGTGTGCACTGTGTTTTTTTTCAGTTATAATTACCATTTACCATTAACAAATTGACTAAATGGTGACATATGACACAAAAAAGAGTTATATAAAAAATAAAACAAAAGCATGAATCACACGAATATGTGTTTTTTCTTTAATATATTTAAATTATTGTTTTTATGGCTTCTAAGAACCGATGATATTTGCTTTTCTGTAATCACGCGCGAAGTTTAACTTTCTACAATAATTTATTTATTTTTTTCATGTACCTTTTACTTGCATTAATAATTCATCATTTTTCTAAAGGATTACTTACACATAGACATACACACAATAAAATTCCTTAATTTACTTCGACGAATGTAAACGTAATGTGAATATACATACATATAAATTAATTGAAATGTAAACGTAAACGTAATTGTAAACGTGTAAAATGATTTACTAAGTAAGCGATTACATATTTTAAGCCTTTCTCCTATTTGCAATACGCGTTTTTAATAAGAAATAATGTATTTATATATGGATTGGATTTTGTTTTTTTTTGTTGTTTTAATATTTATTGTACACGTGTGGGTTATAATTATTATGGACAAAAATTCGGTGCTACTTTACGTTTTCTTATCATAATTGGGTTTCCAGTTAAGAAATGAAGTACTTTTCAAGTAAAACTTGCTTAATATTGGTATTTGAATTAATTATGAGATTAAACAAAAAAATAAAACACAAAAAAATATACGAGTATCAGGAAGATCTTATTTTCAGGTCAAACATTCGAAAATCGAACTTTTCAGTTAAGATAACTTGAAAGCAGTGGTTGCATGATTAATCGATTAAAACGATAATCGATTGAAAGTCGTTTTGAAATTTCGTTGCACAATTAAAATTCATTGTACAAAATTATAAGTAAAAGCACTTTTCGTGTTTTGACAGGCACCCTTGGAGTGAGTTTGAGAGGCACCTACATATGTAGGTGTGTAATGGTGTGAGTGCCTAGTGCGTTTGCTTGAGCGTATTGGCGGGGTTGCTATGCCAAATTAGAATTTTTATGATAACATTAAAAACTCGGGGGGAAAACAATAATAATAATAATAAAAAATTGTATCTTTAATTTGGAAAATTTAAATTAAATACAATAACAAATATTTTAATATATTTCTTAGTTAAACGAATATGTTTTGCCCAGAAATATCCAAATTTGTACGAAATGGCTTAGACTTTTTGATATGATTTTCTATGAAATTTAATCATTGTTATGCAGCCATGTCCCATAACAGAGCAGGTTGTAATAGTCAAAGTTGATTTGCAATATTCTTCTATGCCAGCCGGAATTTTTGCATTTAGCATATATGTTATTCCTAATCAACGCTTCAATAAGGTTCTGAATTACATCTGCCGTCTATATACATATAAAGCTACTGATTAATGAAGTTTGGCTCACACTAATTTACATATATTATTTTATATGTAGATTTAGCAGAAATTCACTGTTTTTTATTTCATAGATATCGTTTTCCTTTTTCCCGTATACTTCTCGATCGATTGGGAAAGAAAAGAGTCAGCTGTCAAAAGAATGATAGTTGATCCCACTTTATATCATGGTGAAAAGATTTTTCGAGGTGTGCTACTTAGCAGACCGTTATTCGGCTCTTAGCGAGAATGACAGATATGCCGACGTTATTCACAAAATTTAGCTTTAGCTTAGAGAAGAATCCAAAGTTCCCCTAAAAAAAAATTTGTTTTTCACCATACCGAACGAGCAAACCTGGTATCTATCATCTTTTACTTTATATGGCACTTCATAAATAACTTTTCACCACAGCGAATGGTGTGTTTCATGCAAGGCGAATCTAATGAAGGCGCCTTGGTTTCATGCCTTTGACAGCGAGACCTATTTCGGTGAATAGCGTTGACGGGAAACGGTTAATTTAAACGGTAATAAATTTTGACGATTATAAAACTTTTGACAGCATACGGAAATAAATATACTTATATATTCTGTAAGTTGGCAAATAATGGTCAAAAAAATTGTAAATAACAAATTGAGCACTCATGTTTCAAAATTTAACAGCGATGTAATTCTGAGTCCCTTTTTTTAATTTCCTAAAAGGTAGGTTAGTCCAATAAATCCCTTTGCAACTACATATTTTGTTATTTAATTATTGAATAACTCAAAATGGTCTCGTTAAACTGAAGTATAATAAATAAAATAAATAAAGCTTTCAAGTTATCATTATGAAATTATTCAATTCTTGCAGGGGTAACGGCGTCAACATTCTAGAGTACTTTTGACCAATCATTAATTCAAAATAACTACAAATATATATTTAATCAAGAAGAGTTGAAAAGAAGTTTGAAAAAAAAAATTGAAATCACCAGATAGCCCAATTATTTAATTTTTTTTTTTTAATTTTGCTAGATGTTATGTTTTCCAATGAGAGATGTCAATTATTGTAGCATTCGTTTTCAGGCAAATTAATTCATTATTAATTTAATTTCTCATACATGATTTTTATTTTTACTTTTTGCTACTTAAATAGTTTGTTAGTATTTCAGATGATTTGTGTTTTGTTTTTTTTTGTTGAAACTTTAATCATTCACTTGCTTAATATATTTTATAACAATTTCATTATATAATTAAAATTTAAATACAATTTACATCATTACCATTGGAATTGAGACAAAAGATTGCAAACTTTAGTAAGAAATTGAAATTCTTTTATTTATTGTTTGCACTTATAAATGTTTTTTTTTTTTTATTATTTTTTGGTTTGGATTTTTAAGTATTTTTTCGCTTTTCCTTTTCTTCAATTATAACAGTTGGAACATCATAAACTTTAATTACAAATTATCAATGAAACTTAAAACGAAGTTTTCTTCTCTCTAAAAAATCGAGCTGAAAGCAGAAAACAAACAACTTTGGAAAGAGCATAAAATTGAGGCATCTCTCAATATATAGTACAATATGGTCACAATAGATACAATACAATACAATACAATACGTCTTTATTCAATGCATATACTTTTATATAAACATTTTAACAGGAAGTCAACAGTTACTGAGTTTTTTGTTTTGGTTTTGGTTTTTGGTTTTTACATATAAATACATATGCATTTTCGTAAGTTCTCAAACATTTGTCTGATAGTAGTTTCTTTGTGTTTTTTTTTTGTTTTTAATTTTTGTTTTGTGTTTAAACTGACTCGACTCGACGCGGCTGAAAGCCGACTGGCTTTAGTTAGGATCAACTTTTCAGTGCTTGTTTAACCCTAGAATGGTAAAATGCGTAAATTTTACGCGCTCATTTTAACCTAAGCTCTGAACATCGTGCTAGACTTGCGCTAACTGTACTAAGAATCGCGAATTTTTCTGAACTTTTTTTGAATGAGTTGATTAAAACAAAATGATTGGAATTTTAAAAGAGATTATATTTTATTTTTTTTATGAGATATAAAAGTGAGTAGTCGTAAACATACAAGGTTTATTTATAATTGAATTTTTAAGGGGTCTACCTTTCTAGGGTTAAATACCAATTTTTCAGTGCAAGTTTAACTCTGCTTTCCCGTTAAACTACGTTAAAACGCCCAATTTTGCAGGCTTAAACACAGTTTAAGAAATTCACCACAATTGAACTATGTTTGAAACTCAATTTTGCAGCTTTCAACTCAGTTTAAAAAATCATCCAAGTTAAACTAAGTATAAAGCCCACTTTTGCAGGCTTAAGCACAGTTTAAAGAGGTTTACCACAGTTAAACTAAGTTTGAACGGCAAATTTTACAGGCTTAAAACCAGCTAAAAAAATTCACCACAGCCAAGGCAAGTTAGAATGCCCACTTTTGCAGTCTTAAACTTAGCTTAAAAAATTCACCACAGTTAAACCGGGTTTAGCAGTGTAATTATAAATTACTATTAATCACTATCGTGACTATTAACTGCAGTTCGATCCCGATTGCAAAATAAATTTTTTGATTAAACAACTTTTATATAATTCTGCCTCTGCTTTGTTATTGACTTATGCCCAAAAAAATATATACTGATAATATTCAACGAAAATGTTGGAAAAGAATTTTGATGTGTAAATTTAATTTAATAAACAAGAATGTTAGAATTTTTATCGAATTCAATTCGAGTGCAATTTTAGCGTGACGTAATATTAGAAGAACTACGAGCGCGAACTGAGAGAAAAGTGCTAAAAAGAACCAAGTTTTGTAAACAAAAATGAAAAGTTTGGTTTGATTAACATAAAGATTGGAGTTCTTTGTAAATAAAAAATGAAAAAAAAAATATTAAAAAAAAAAACTTTAAAATAAGGTTCGCTCAACAACTGATACTGCCAAATTCACTGAGAAACCGAGTATCGGTGCAGAGACATGCGCAAACCACTCTACGCTCTCTTTGGGCTTAAGTTTCAAAAAAGTTTACAACTACTGCTTCTTGAAGGGCGTTCACCCCAAGGTGCCACTCCATTTTGCGGTGTTCTCTCACAAAGAGAGATTTATGTCACCCACGATTAACGACTGGTTTTCGTAAAAAATTGTAAGATTTTTTGTCATGGCCGAAATATACGCAACTTTGCCATTACTTGTGGGGGCACGAGCACTTTTAGAACAATCAGCAGTGGTATGCAGGTATGTTTGATTAGTAACAGAATGGCTGAAGGCTTTTTGGACGCACTGTACAATCATATGACAGCTTCGCAAGAAAGCTAATGCAACAGCTGATTTGGCAAAGAGAAAAAGTATATATTAAAAAGGTGCGACTCTAAAAGAGTGGGTGTATTTCCTTCTTGTATTAGTACTGCGTTATCGTGGTCTCGGTAGTCTAGCGTAGTGCACTAGCCTGCCATCCCCGAGGTTCTGGGTTCGAATCCCACGTAAAGCACGGTCCTCGCACTTTTCCAAATTTACCTACTTTCCCTGTTTCTAAATAAAGAAAAAAAAAAAAATCATTCCTTAACCCCAAAAACTTATCCTTTCCATCCTTACTCCCGCACAATAATCAGTGCATTATTTGCATTGTGACTGCAGAACAAACAAAGTTAGTGGCATTGCATCAATCGCGCCAGCAAGAGGAAGCGAGTGATCGTGTTAATAGCGCAGACACATGAAATTGAGCGAAGTCCTCAATCATCTGTGCGATTCTTTTGCCAGAAAAATGCGAAACACACATAGCGCTCCTAGCAGTAAGAAGGCGTTGTTCCTAAGCAACGAAGTGGGGGCATTCCCACTACTTAGGGTAAAAACAAATTAAAGAAACCAACGCAAGACTGAGTCTTGTCGAGGCCCTATGCTCCCGAGAGGAGTGAACAAGGAAAAAAAAAATTAGTATTGCGAAATGGTGCCGGAATTTTTATGTGATTTTGGATTGTTATTTTTTTTATCAGCTCTTCCCGCTATGAAACAATTTTCACGCAGTGCTAAGGAAATGAGATGCAAACAAACGTCATGCACAGAGTTGTTTTTCGACTGTGGTAAATTAGTCAATCAAATTTATCCAAGGGTAATTATGCGGCAAAAGAGCTAATAAACAGCAAATCAAATCTGCATAAAATGCATTTTGTTGTTGCTTAGGCGCAAATCTGTTTGTTTTCTACCTTTTTGCAATTGCGCTGGACTACATTTTAATTACAGTTAAACTTGCATTGAAAAACTGATCCTGTTTTTTGTTTTTTTAATTTTTAGCATACACACCAATAATGCTGGGTTCACACGGACTACTTTATTTCTTATTTCTTTTTCAAAATTTCTTTAGGTAGGTAGTTTTTTTCGCGTTATATTTGATTGTTGGATTTGAGGTCGAAGTCGAGGCCTAAAATAAACGTTTTTCTTTTCTCTTTCTTGTTCTTTTTTCATTTGATTCAATATAACGAATATATCCTATTTAGTTTATACTGCGAGAACAAATAATTTTTTTTACTTTGTGTATATGTATGTATGTATATATATAGTATGTATGTACTTGTATATTTTGTTATTCGAATAAGACGTTTTTTTCTCCATAGACTTTGTTTTGTGTGGAACTAATGATGAGCGTTTGCCAGTTGTTATTGATGTTGTTGTTGTTGTTGTTGTCGTTTGGTACATTGTAGTATATATTCAGATTATATATGTATTTATATTGTTGTTGTTGTTGTTGACGGCATGATTTTTGTTCTGTTACACTAAATCAGCTTTAGTGTTCATTTGCGGTACGGGCAACTACATAATAAGTATGTAAGTATGTGTGTAAGTTGGTTTATTTTGCGATAACTACATGAATTCATTGTATTGATGAACAACTGTTAAAAATTTTCGATCAATACTTAAGTAATTAATTAGAAATATGACATTATATGTATATGAATTGCATATCTATGCACTTGTATATACATATGTATGTTTGTATGTATGTATGTTAAGTGAAAGCACCATGGCATCATAGCTTATTACCTTGATCTTCACGTGTCACGACGTTCTACACCGCTCCTTAGCATTCATTAACTAGTTATATGATTTATCTATCCACTTTATTTCATATTCTTCAGTATCTCGTCGGTTTCCTCGGGATCCTTTAGTGTATGCCATTGAGCAATCGGTCGTCGTGGTGAGGCCAACATATCAGACCAGTGCCGCAGTTCGGTGCCTGTAGCCATACAGCCGAGTATGCAACGTCCAATCGGCTCAGATGTACCAATACGATCGTAATCCACAACAGTAACGACAAGACAGATTTTCTGATAATTTATCCAGCGCGTCAATGGTCAGCAGCAGAGCAGAGGAGTGTTTGAGAAATAAAGACACGAGATTAGTAAAATGTAAAGAAAATATTTAGCAAATTTCCTGCAGCTTATGCGGTCACAGTTTTGCATGTTCTTTTTAAGTATAAATTATTTGTTTATAAATGTTTTTTTTTTTTACATAACTTTCGTTACTTTTTTTTAATTTTCTCTTTGGTTTTTGTTTCATAGTTTGTTGAAGAAGAAGAGTTTTTGTTTGTAGTTGTTATAGTAGTAGGTTTTTTTTTTGCATGAATATCTGGGTGAGCAGATAAGTGGGGGTTGTGCACCACATTCAACTAGTTGGTATAACTCTAGGTTTTGTGCTATTTGGCGGATTGGTGGGGACAGTGGATGGTGATTGATTCAACATAGGTACACACTTATAAGTACGTGTATGTATATGTACTAACTACAAATACTACTTTTAACAACAAATAATAGTCATATGCACGTTTTATTATATCATAAATTTGGTGTTTTTTTAATACTAAGGTGGTGCAAAATTTAAGGTAAAATCGGGAGCACGCTATTTGATTAACCTACGCTTTTCAGACGCTTTGAGTGCAAAAGAAGAGCTCTGTGGAGTTTGCTTAGATAACTTTCATAAACAATTTTTCCAATAGGCTAACTTGCATTCATGTAACTTCACACTTCACCTTTGAACCATGTGTTGACTCAGACGAGAAATTCTGCCCATTTTCGCTAGATGACTTTAGTGAGCCATATCCAATGAAGTATATATTGCAGCGAGTATACTATAGGCGAATTAATGTGACACCAAAAATTCTTGAATTGGTTTGCGTTTAGTGAAGCCAGAAAAAAAGATAAAATCGATATATTCTGTTCCTAGATGAGTTTTCGAAGTAGACGGCTAAAAAGGTTATGCTTTTTATACATCTACTACTGTATCGCATGCAGTAAGAAGGCAGTGGTTCCACAACTCCGTTCTGGTGAAATGGATGTCGGAGCTGTGGCACGCTCTGGTAGTCCAAGCGTCGAAAATATCGTGAAATTCATGAAAATTGTGAAGTCGGACTGGCATGTGAACACTTTTTTCATTTCCCGGAAACTGAAGTTAAGCCAGAAACCCACTTGGTTTTATTTGTTTGGTCTCAAGAAGGAGCTCGCTGTATAGTTGCCATACGAATTGATGCAAGAGAACCTTTTGGGCCGAATTGATCTGTGAGCCTTTGCGTTTCAGATTACGAAGTCGAACGCGGATAAAAACTGGTGATGAAAAATGGGTCATATACTATAGTTACGTGAAGAACTGTCAAAAATGAGCGTAGTAAAATGGAGATAAGACAGTCGAAATGGTACAAAGTTTCAAACTTTTATTTACTTGGTGTTTGTTGTAGAGGGAATAGTTCTTATTTTTTTATTATTTTTCTAAAAAATTCATAAAAAAAAAATATTTAAAAAAGTACTCAAAACTGGTCAAAGTCTTGTGGTACTTTTGAGTTTTTCTATGGGTTATATAAACAAATATATATGGGCGTATACTGGTCTATGTAAAATTTACACTTAAAATTCGTTTACAGTTCGAATCAGCTTTTGTTTAAAAATTCAATATAGACGTAAGTTTATAAATATATTATAATATAATATGATTTATAACTGTAATAAATACTCGTATGTTATCTAAAAAATATTACAATTAGCATTCAAGGCGAATCTATTAAAGGTAGTGTTGGTAAACCAGCTGATTTGTTTTTTCTTTCGCCGTGTCCATGTGGCTGTCAGCCCGGAATGAAACAAGGCGAATTAATTATTTGTTTTCTAGTTTCCCGATACTTTGCTTTGACAATCAAACGTACAGAAAATTGCTGTTAGCCTAGTGCCACCACCTTTAATGAATGCGCCTCGCTAGAATTGAAGTATTTGAAAATTAAAAAGTGCCACAAAAAAAAAACAAAAAAAAAACTCAATAAAAAAATTTAAATCGAAGAAAAAAATAATAATTTTATAGCAAAGAAAAACTTATGATGTTAAATTTTTTTTATAAACAATCGTTGAACAATCGCCTAACTTAAAACTTTTACAGTTGACATAGAAATATTTGAAAATTAAAAAAAAAAAAAATTAAAAATACCAAAAATCAAAAAATTCAAATTTATGAAAAATATAACTAGTAAATCACACGTATCATGTGAAAATAAAAAGTTTTCGCGTGCCATATTTTTACAAAAAAAAAAAAATAAAAATTAATTTTTCGAGACGAACGTTTAAGTGTAAATTTTGCATGGAATGACCGGCATATTTTTAATGACAATCAAATATTGGAGCTTGGAATTTTGCTGCGAAATTATCTTTCTGAATTAGTCTCATTTCGGAATTACATACATAATTGGTATGTGAATAAGCAAAGCTTTCATACTGGAAGGGAGAAAATTCTCACTTGACACCCGATACTTCATTACGAATTTGCGATTGATTCTTTTGTGACCGAATTATCTCAAGAAATGGCTCCAATCGGGTCGCTTAAGCCATGCAGTTTGATGTTTGACCCTTTTGGAACACTTTTGTGTGAGTAAGTAAAAAAACTTGTCTATGCTGATAAACCAGTAAAGATTGAGAGCTGGGAAGCTAAAGCTCCATGCGCTATTATGGCGATAAAGTTAGTTAGGCAGGAAAAATTGTACAAGCTTGAATTGCCCGAATGACTTTCAAACGATGTATGCATGACTTCAAGGAAGCCACGTTTGTGTCTGATATTATTTTTAAACACCAAATGCCTTAAAATTTGCTGGTCATTGGACTTCTTTTAATTTGAAAAATTGTAACCCACTAACGCCACCAGTAAGAAAAAGGAAGAAGGTTTAGGCATTCTACTTGCATACCATAAAAATTCACTAAGCCATGAACATTCCTCATGAATTTTATTCAACACTAAGGACAAGCAAAAATACCAGCTTGTTCCTATAAGGCATCCGATGGCACGGGATCAGTAGATTCTCATTTTGGCTAGGTTTATTATCATTACACTTCAAGGTTTATATCTTATATCAGGAGACTGAACCAATTTCTTGACTTTTCTTAGTACTGAGAAACGAGTTATCTAGCACCTGTATAAATGGGTAACTGACATATATTTATAAGATGGCGCAAAATTATTTAAAAAAGTTATCAATTTTTTTACAGGAAAACAAGCGTAAAGGTCGAAATAAAGATTTCCATGACTCAAAATAATTTTTTTTAATTTTTTGTATTTTTTCAGATAAAAATTTTTGATAAAAATTATTAATTTTTTGATAAAAAATTACCTGTATTTTGATAATTTGAAATTTCTATGATATAACTCAAAAAGTTTTCAAAAAACATCTCTTTTTTGTAAATTAAAAACCAAACAAATATATTTTAAGTCACGGAAATCTTAAATTATCACAAAATTGATACTTTTTTATCAAAAAATAACTTGTTTTGAAAAAATAGGAAAAAAACAAAAAAAAAAACGTTATAATTTTTTGTAATTTTTCAGAAAAAATTATGAACGTTTTGATAAAAATTGTTTGATAAAAAATTACCAATATTTTGATAATTTGAAATTTCCATAGCTCAAAATATTTTGTTTATTAATTTTTTGAAACAAACTTTCAGAAAACATCTAATATAATTTTTTAAAAAATTGAAAAAAAAAAATATTTTAAGTTACGAAAATCTTAAATTATCAAAAAATGCATAATTTTTTATCAAAAATTCATAACTTGTTTTGAAAAAATTAAAAAAAAATTAAAAAAAAACGTAAACTTACGGAAATCTTTATTTTGGCCTTTACGCCTACCTTAAAAATTATCAATTTTTTTAATTAAAAAATAAAATAAAAAAAAAACATATTTTAAGTTATGGACATCTCAAATTATCAAAAAAATTGATAAATTTGATAATTTGTTATCAAAAAATTGATAAGTTTTTATCAAAAAATTCATTTTTTTTTTTGAAAAAATTTAAAAAAATATATTTCGACTTATGGAAATCTTTATTTGACTTTTACGCGCTCCATTGCTTGCCTGTCTGTACATGTTTTACAAGTGTAAAATATGTTTCACGTATGACGCCATTTGAAGGAATTATAAATCTTCGATATGGTGATTAATTTTGCGCCACCTTCCATATACTCACTTAAATAGCTGAACTCTTGTAAAGTATATATAAAGAAAGTGCCTACAAATCGAAAGCTTGCTAAAATGTTATAAATTTTTAAAATGTCTAGAATAATAAGAAAAAAAGGTGTATACTTTTCGTAAAACTTTTCTAAAGCAATACCAGTTTTGCGGCATATAAATATATTTTATGTATGTATACATGTTTTGGAATCTACCTTTACACGAATGTGTTTATGTTTTAAATTTTTTTATATCTTTTGTTTTTTGTTTTATATTTTTTTGTTTTATGTTTTATATATTTTTTGTTTTTTGTTTGTTTTATTTAAGTAATTAAAGCTGATTTTTATAAATACAAAAAAGTGAAGCTCCAACGACAAAAATTATTAAAAATTTGCTTAAAGCATTTTCTTTTCATATAATATTAATGTGTACTAGAATTTTTGGATAAGGTGAGCGGCGGCAAGTTTTGCAAAAAATCCCATGCAAATAAAGCACAAAAAATCAGCAGTAACGGATTGTCTAGCCTAATTTCTAGCTATTCTAAGTCTAAATCTAAGTCTGTACTACGTACTCATTTCACAATGTTCGTATGTATGCATGTATGTGTGTGTAGAAAATATGCGTGTGGTTGCATTCAGCCATTTGGGGTGGTTTAAAGGCAGTGCTCGATCGCTTATCAGAAAGTTAGCATACTTAAGTATGTATGTATGTGTGTATATAAGTATAATGGCTTAAATGTAATGGCTTTGGCGCCTTTCGAATACCAGTGCGATTATGTTGGTGTCAATGGAAATGAGTTGTCGCTGTGTTTCTTTTTTTTTTCTCTCTCAGTTATTTATATGAACAATTTCTTTTTTTGTATAGTGGCTATTTGGTGCAGCGATTCATTGTTTTTTGTTTTTTTTTTGCTTTAGCCAAAAGAATAATGTTCATTAAATACTTGTAAACGAAAATGTATAATACTCAATCCCATTTATTCGATTGTTTTTCTTGTTTAAGTTTAAAGTCCAGTACAGAGACTTTAATGTGTTTGGGTGCCAGACAAGGGGCAGAGGAGATAGAGGGTGCCGGCGCCACTGGCACAAAGCAACGCAGGCTTAGTTGGCTTTAGTTGGGTCTAGCTGACGCTATAGACAGTCTACTACTATTTAAACTACATACTTTTGTTTTTGTTGTTTTTAACGTGTATGCGTGTATTGTATTGTACAATACATAGGCATGTACTTATACCTAAGTACGTATATAAGAAAAAAATCTTTGATTTCGTACAAGGCATTCAAGTATGTACATATATGTATGTATGTATACCAATGTGTTTTCAAAATAATATGCAAAAAACAAATGTGTGTATTATTTTACTTCACCGACATCAAAATTATTTTCGTTTTATTATTTTTCTTTTTAACACTTTTTAATTTGTCTTTTTTGTTTACTCCTTTGCGCTCTTTGCATTTGTTAAATTATTGTGGCTGTTGGTTTTTCTTGTTGTGCAGTGTTCTAGTTGTTGTTGTTGTAGTTCTAGTGCTTATTATTATGATTATTATTTTTGTTGTTCTTGTTGTTGTTGTAGTTGTTCGATTTATTTTTATTGCTGTTGTAATATCGTATCAAATCAGAAGACAGTGTCAAAACAACGAACCCATGGCGGCCGTCGTTATTGACGCCGACAATATGCATATGTACATATATATGTATGTATGTAATATGTACATTATTTTTTACGCGGTGTGACTCCCTAGGGAGCCGATCAGTAGCGAAGGTTTGTATTACTAAGTGTTTAGTTAGAAAATATAAATAGGAGTTGAAGGAGTTAAGGAGTACCGGCACTAGTTAGTGGTAAAAATATATGTATTTTGGTGGCATTCACTATGTTGTGGCAACGAGAAATACCTTGTGTAGAGTTGGGTCGCACAAATGGGTTTATACTACGTTTAGATGGAGCTGAAAAAGTGTGTTTTATTAAATTGTACGACAAAAGCAACCTTTTTCCAAAGTAACAAAGTTCCGGCAACGAATGCTGGTGGAGGGTAGAAAAATCCAAACATTTTCGTACAGCGGCGATTTGAAAGTTTACTTCTTTTGGTTTAGGGAAGGAGTTTTCACCATGGCAAATCGGCATAGAAAACAGAGTGATCGGGCAATGGATTCTGGTGAAGACGAGAATCGATAATAATATAATAAAATATATTACGACGATTTGAAAGTTTCATCTGAACTTTGGTTTAAGTAGGGAGTTTTCACCCCTTGGACATTCTTATGGTTAATCGACAATTGGCTCCTAGTTTTACACAAAATCTAATTTTAGGTTTTGTGTGAAGCCTGGTTTAAAACTTCGAGTATTTGTGGTTGAAGTTTTCCACCGAATCATGAGGTTCAGGTAAATAAATAGTTGTGAGCCATCAGTCTAATTATCCTTTCTTCTATGGTATATCTCCTGACGGCGGCGAAGTATGGCGAGATGCGCTAAACTGCAAAGCCAAGTGCAAAGCACTGGAGGCTGTGCAACGAACGGCGGCACTCAGAGTTGCCTAAGCCTACCGAACTGTTTCTGGCACTATAGTGATAAACGGTTCCATAGACCGAGTTAGTTTACTGTGGCGGCAGCTCTTGGTCAGGAAAAATCCGAGTCATACCGGTAACGTACCTAGAACCGGCTGCCATGGGAATGGCATTGTAGTCTTTGTAATCAGCGGGGGGATGCCCGTCGACCTCATGGCCCAGGAACGAATGGATGCATGGTACTCCAAGAAGAAACACGTCATTCCCAGCGCCGCGGAAAGGAGACGATGCCAAACCACGCTGCGGTGGCAAAACCGATGTGACCGATGAACCGAGTGGCAGATGGACGGCGAATCTCATTCCATCAATAGGCAAATGGGTGCAAAGGAACTTCGGGGAAATGAATTACTTTTTAACTCAGGGCCTTTCGGGATAAGGACATTTCCAGAGATACTTATACAGCATGGGCAAGGTGCATCCACTGCGAAACTCCGAGCGATGACGCTGAATACACGTTTTTTAGTAGTAACAGGTGGCTCGCGGAAAGAGTACGATCATCTCTCGCAGTAAAGAGATGCATCGAGGACGTACTACGAAAAAAAAGACTTCGGCACAGTGCAACAAAGTGAAGCCTCACAGACAGCGACACAAGAAGACGAGCCTATAGCATGAAAGCTGGCTACAAATACTGTCGATACAGACATGGGTGAATAGAATTGATCCTTTTTGCATGCCGTTCTGGGCTCTCCCAGAAAGTAGTGCCGGGAAGGGTGTCTCACCAGCAGAGGAGCAATTGTTTCAGTGGCCACACCACTCAATGCAGCAGACGACGGCCGTTGTAAGTGCGAAGGCATTTTGAACCCCACCTCACACACCAAAAAAAAAAAACAAATGCTACATATCTATGTACAGAAAAATGTATGGCTCTTTATCTAAATTGAAATGCCTAACATGGTGCTGTTGTCCTCTCCGAAAAAAATGATTACAATTTTTTGGCTCTAGAGGAAGTCTTTTGCTCTTTAGAAGACCAATTAGCAATCAAATTTATTTGGACATTAAATGCGTTGCTCATTAGCAGATTTATCGATTTTATTTGGACATCAAATGCGTTACTCATTAGCAGATTCATCGATTTTATTTGGACATCAAATGCGTTACTCATTAGCAGATTCATCGATTTTATTTGGACATCAAATGCGTTGATCTATTTGGCTGTGGCCTGGTCTGGCCGCTTCTACGACTATTGCTCTACCAAGTACCTTGCCACATATTTTTGTACAGTGAATACCACCTACATATTTGTTTGCATGTATTGTAAGTATATTGAATCGATTGTGTTTGAGCGTGGAGAGTGTCAAGTCAAAGCGTTTTCGATTTGCGAATTTGAAAAATTGAGTGGGAAACTCAAAGCTACATATGCGCCTTTTGCACATGCACATACAAGTGGGTGCTTGACGGACTTTTAAGACCGTCACAATAGTTCTCAAATGACATTTACATACATTTACATAAGTGTTTGGCACGTTACTTATTCTTGAGCTACATAAGAGTTGCCGTGTAATTAGAAATTTTGCGCTGAAATTTGCTTGTGTGCAAGCCATTTTTGTTTTATTGGGGGTATGCGGTTATTTGCAAAACTACGTAGCCATACATTTGTTTATTTGTACGTATGTTTGTACACATGTATGAGTGTAAAGCCGTTAAGTAAGTAATTTAGTATTTAGCTACGACAGCCTAAACTAGAAATTCGTAAGGACTAATCGTGCACAGTCCTACAGGATAACTCCGTTCAATGTGATTCTTTTTCTTGTATTTTATGGCTAATTTGCTTTAATTTTGAATACTAATATAAAAGCGCAATATATTGTAAATTAAACAATTGATTTTGAGTAAACGTAATTTCGTAATTTTTTCGCTTGGAAAATATGTATGTATGTATCAACAAAAACTTATTGTAACACAAATTTTCTGTATCACATTTACATAGGTAAGCTACACAAAAATCGCCAGAGTTAAATAACATTAAAGCCAAAAACAAATGATGTGTAAGTCGGCCCCAAAGCAAAAATAAAACAAATATTTACTATACCTTTTATGAATAGATTTTGGTATTTTTTGTTTTTTTTGTTGAATATTTACATAAACACGTTTTCGAATTTGTTTAAATCAAAAAAAAAAAAAAAACTATAGGAGGCGACTTAAAAAAAAATCATAATAATAAACTCAATAAATTGAAGCCTTTTCAATACAACATAGAGCAAACACCGATTACAAAATATTTATTGATTTAGTCTATGGTACGCAGTTGTTGTTGTTACTGTTTTGATTTTTTGTTATTTTGCTGTTCTGTTTGCTAAGTCTGTACGAGTACTTTTTGTGATATGTACTTATAATATTTAACGGGTTTTCTCAAATTGGCACATAGGTATGTACAAAACCTTGTAAACAGGCTTTCAAAATATGTAGTGGTTAGTTCGCTATGAAGGGAGTTTATATTTTCTTGCTTATTTTTTTTTCTTCAAAAAAACATCGATAAATTTGCAAGTACAAGGCAGGTGAGTGGGAGGGGGAGAACATTTATTATAACGTTGGTTAAGAGGTAGTAGTGGGGATAAGAGTAGTATTAGTAGTAGTTGTTGTAATAATAGTAGTTTTGGTAAGCAGTTGCTTGTGGTAAAGTAGTATTTTGTAATAGCAGTAGAATAAGTAGACTTGGTAGTAGTATTAGTAATAGTAATAGTAGTAGTAGTAGTACTAGTAGTAGTAGTAGTAGTAGTAGTAGTAGTGGTAGTAATAGTAGTAGTTTTTAAGTAGTTAGTAGTAGGATAGTATAATACATTCTCGCATACTTGTATTTGTTCAAATGGTACTTCAAATGAGAACGACTCATTATAGTAAGGGTTGAGGGTGCATTTTTTGATACTTGTCTTCTTCTTTTTCAAACGTTTTCCATTTTGCATGATTGCAATTTTCACATATGGATCTATAAAAATAGAAAGAGAAAGTGAGAAAATAAAACGTAAATACAAAATTTTCAAATACGTTTATATCAATTTGTTTGCAATAAATGCTTGGATTGGCTCAAAATTTCATAACATTTTTGGTTGAACTATTTGTTGCTGTCTTTTATTTCTTTTTTGTTTTTTGTTTTTTTTTTTTTGTTTTTCTGGTTTTTAAATAGCTGTAATCCAGTTTATGGATATATGTATGTAACTTGGTTATACAAATTGGCAAATTCAGTAAAAAAACAACTTTACATATATGAACTATTTTTAATTTATTTTTTGAAACCAACTTTATAAACACTTAATAGGGGAAGTAACTTATAGTACGGTTTAAATAACTAAACACAAAAAAAAAAAAACGTTGAAAAAATATTTAGTAATTGAAATCTCTTATGAATTTTAAAGCAAAAATCAGTGAACTGAATCTTCCTGACTACCTATGAAATAACTATTGTAGGCGGATAGTAACCAGATGTATCTATCAAAAAAGTATCTACAAAATTCTAGTAGTCTAGAAGTAAGCTACTGGTGCTACATGGGCAGTAAGCGGGTATCCACTTGGCTGAAAAATCGACCAACATCAATTCCCATTGCAAGTAGTTGTTTTTATTCAATTCCAGTTTTATCTTTATCTTTGCGTTCTTAACTTTATCTTTATGTTTATGTTCATGCTTATTTTTATCTGTATCATGATATCCCAGTGGGCTATTCTGCCTCTACAAATATCAGGTCAGTCCATACGTTCGTGCGTATTTTACCCATAATTTCACTTTTGTACGATTTTTGCATACAAAAAATTATTCGCGGAATATAACGGAATTATTTATATTTTCTTTGATATACAGGTATTGTCCATTCAACAAGTGATTTTAATCGCGGATAGAAGTACGTGTTGTTCAAAAATAAAATGGAATCTTCGAACGCCTGTAAGAGGCGTATTTTGTATTTTTTTATAAAAGTGGTAAAAATGCAACAACTGCTACCGCAGAAATAAACACTATTCCCGGAGAGAATACCGTGAGTGTAAGGACTGCGCAAAAGTGGTTTTCAAGTCTGAAGTCTTTAACTCCGACGCCTTGCTCGAACTCGTGGAAGCTGAGCCAAATTTGACAGTCGATATGATAGCTCAGAGGTTAAATTCAACGCATGGAACTGTTCACAGGCACCTGGTTCAGTTGGGAAAGCTTTGAAAGCTGGGAAAATGGAATCCGCATAGACTTTCCGTCGCCAACCTTCAGCAGAGAGTGAATGTGTGTTCTCAGCTGCTGCAACGGCTTGAAAATGAGAGTTTTTTGAACCGTATAGTTACTGGTGTTGAAAAATGGGTCCTTTCCAATAATCCTGTTCGCAGACGCCAATGGTTAGATAAAGATGAAACACCAGAACCGACCCTAGAGATGGCCTTCACCCCTAGAAGATTCTCCTGTCTATTTGGTGGGATATGGCCGGTATCTTTTATTATGAACTTCTGGAACCAAACCAGACGATAACTGCTGATTATTATTCCCATCAGCTATCAAACCTGAATGAGCCACTTAACAAAAATCGACCGTCTTTAGTGAATAGACGCAAAGTTTTGTTTCACAACGACAACGCAAGACCTCATACCGCAAGGCAAACATTAGGCAAGCTGAACGAGCTCGGATGGGAGCTAATGCCACATCCACCATACTCTCCGGATATTGCACCTTGTGATTATCACCTTTTCCGTTTACTTCAATCACATATGAGTAACAAGAACTACTCCTCAAAAGAAGCTATAAAAAGGGATATCGAAGCGTATTTTGGCTCCAATTTCAAGAAATTTTTTGAGCAGGGAATTAAAAATTTGGTTAAACGTTGGGGAGACATTGTAAATAATGAAAGAAAATATATTATTGATTAATGATTGGGCGGCCACCGTAGCCGAATGGGTTGGTACGTGATTACCATTCGGAATTCACAGAGAGGTCGTTGGTTCGAATCTCGGTGAAAGCAAAATTAATAAAAACATTTTTCTAATAGCGGTCGCCCCTCGGCCGGCAATGGCAAACCTCCGAGTGCATTTCTGCTATGAAAAAGCTCCTCATAAAAATATCTGCCGTTCGGAGTCGGCTTGAAACTGTAGGTCCCTCTATTTGTGGAACAACACCAAGACGCACACCACAAATAGGAGGAGGAGCTCGGCCAAACACCTAACAGAAGTGTACGCGCCAATTATTTATTTATTTTTTTTTTTTAATAAATACTTTAAACATCTTTTTTATTAATTTTAAAACCACCTTTAAAAAACGCACGAAGGCCGAAGTAAACGTCTCATATTTTTTTTCCCTTGTTCACTCCTCTCGGGAGCATAGGGCGTCGACAAGACTTGTCTTCCATTGGTTTCGTTAATATATTTGATTTCTGACAGGGTACGTGACTAGCCTGCCGCTCACATAATATTCAGGTATTATAAAGAGGCAAAACACAGTAGGGCCATTCACAATTAAATGTAAATAATCTGACATTGGTGCGGATTAATTTATTTCAATTATTATACAGGGTGGCTGATGAAAGCCGCTACCAAAAAAAAAATTGAATAACTTTTTTTCTTTTTAAGTTATCTGTTCCATTTTTGTTTTAATTTTCAGATTGATCTTTAAAATTTATTAAAATGGATAACTGGGACACGCAAACAAGAATTTGGATAGTCCGCCGCTATCACGCACTGGAGTCCGTAGTTTTGGTACAGAGAGAGTACAGGCGGATGTTTGGCGGCGATCCCCCGAGCACATGGACCATAATGAGACTGGTGAATAATTTTGCTGAGCAAGGAACAGTCGCAAGAAGGCCTTATCATCGAAACCCACCAGTTCGGACGGAGGAAACGATCGCTGATGTAGCTGCAGCTATACAAAGCAATCCAAGGGTTTCAACAAGAAACTTATCTGCTCAACTTGGTGTCAGCCGACAGTCTTTGCAAACAATAATGCACAAAGATTTAGAATTATTTCCCTACAAAATTCAAATGGTTAACAAACTGAATGCAGCAGACTTGCCGATTCGCTTGGAATTTTGCCAGAAGATCCTGCAAATGGTGGAAGAAGACCAAAACATGTTAAACTGCCTTTTCATGTCTGATGAGGCCCATTTCGATTTAAACGGCAATGTGAACAAACAAAATTGTCGAATATGGAGTACTTCTAACCCACAGATACTCCACGAGACGGAATTGCATCCTCTTCGCGTGACAGTGTGGTGTGCGGTTTCTTCACGCTGTATTGTCGGGCCTTATTTTTTTGAAGAAAATGGTCACACCGTTACGGTTACTGGAGACCGTTATTTGAAAATGCTGAAAGAATTTTTCTATCCAGAACTATACCGAAAGAGAATTCCTTTCAACTCTGTTTGGTTTCAACAAGATGGGGCAACGTCTCACATAGCCCAGACTGTTATGACAGAGTTGCGACGAAAATTTCCCAATAAACTGATTTCAAGAAACTCCGAATTTCGTTGGCCCTCCAGGTCGCCTGACCTTACTGCACCTGACTTTTTCTTGTGGGGTTTATGTAAACAAGAAGTTTATAAAACAAAGCCAACAAATTTGGATGAACTAAAACAATCCATTCGGGCAACAATTGCGGCTATTCCTGTCGCAACTCTCAAAGCAGCAATGAACAACTTTTTACTAAGATGCCGCACTTGTGTCAACGAGCATGGGGGGCATTTAAATTCAATTATTTTTAAAACTAGTTAAGCTACATTTAATAAAATTTAATGACCTTCAACTTGAAAAAAAAAATAAATGAATTCCATACACTAAAAAAAAAGTTATTTGAGTTTCTTAATGTAGCAAAATTCATCAACCACCCTGTATTTTAAGCAAAACCAGGTTTGGAATTTGAGATATAAACCTGGAAAAACCTTGGTTTGTGCGATTATTTCTTGAAACCATCGATTTCATGCTATTAAAGCTAAAAGCTCTTAAATGTTATCATCAAAGAGCCAGGACTTGTCACAAAGACTTCGAAAATTTGGTTGACAGCTTGCGCATAAATGCATTGTGTCCAAAAAGTGCGTGGAAATGCTCAAATAAAAAGGTTGTTTGAAGGGATTGGTAAAATTTTAAACAAAAAGGTTAGACGGTATTCACCTGATACGGGTCTTATTGATCTTTCCTCTTTCCAAAACGCAACTCACTAATTCAAGGCTCATATTTTCAGTCGGCGGCAGACATATAAGGCGTTTTTCAATAGGTGCGCTTCAACTTTTTTCCGATAGGGAGGGCGAATATTTTTTATTTTTCGCTTGTCATTTGTAAACTTCATTAGTCTACATTTCATCATGGAACGCTACACACTTGAGCAACGATTGCAAATCGAGCAAATTTTTTATGAAAATAATCGTTCTGTTGCTGCTACTTTAAGAGCATTTCGGCCATTTTACGGTCCATTTAACAAGCCGTTCCGTTTTGGGGTTATGTGAAGTCATTGGTCTACAGTAACAAGCCGGCGATGATTTGTGAGCTCAGAGCCAATATTGAACGCGAAATTGATGGAATTTCGGCCGATTTATGCAAAAGAGTGGTCGAAAATTGGGTTTAACGATTGGACTTCGTAAAACGTGCACGCGGTGGTCATGCAAAAGAAATCGAATTTCATACTTAAATGTATATGTTCAAACTCTATAATAAAAAAAAAAATATAGTTAAAAAAGTCAAACCGTTTGTGTTTTATTCTAAAAAAAAAGTTGAAGCCCTCTTACTGAAAAACGCTTTAGTAAAGGAGAATTTGCGGCGAAAACTGAAGTCGATTTCGAGAATGTGTTTTGACAATTATTTTGTTGATCGCATTATTTGTTCGAATTAGTGTATTATTTACTTCGGTAGGGGTCGCCTCTTTTGAAGATTATGCCATAAGTTTGCTTGAGTAATAAATACTTTGTGTTTTACTAAGCAATTCTCGATACTTTTTTGACAGCATGTGCTTAGGTATGTGTGGAGTTATGATTATTGTATCATTTATTTTCTTGGAATTCGAAATTATAAGGCAAAAGGAAGAGTTTTTCTATACTCTTTATATAAATTACATTACGCCCTGAGCTTTGGTTTTTGTTCGAACCTGACTATTTTGAATAGTTCTGGTTTCATAAATAAAAGTGAATAAAAAAATTTCTTACATCTAGCGTGTAATGAGGGTTTCTTAATTTTCAGATTACAACACTACCCATCTACTATTTCACCGAAGATTCAGTTGCACCTGCATTTTGAGGGAATCGTTAAAAAATTACTCATATAATTGCGGGAAACTAAACTGAAACATTTAATTTAGTTACCTTAAACATATTTGAACGAAAATAATAAAACACCTATCTAACTAATATGTAATAGCTTTCTTTTAAACAATTAAAACAGTTATCTGATTAAAAACAAAAAATTGAAGATAATTTATACGGATTCATCAATTCATATGTTTGTAAAAGCTTAGAAGAACTGGATTTGATATTTTCAAAGACAACACGGCTGGACGGAGGAGGGCGCATTTAGACAAAACAGTAGTAGAAGATGAAAGCGAGCGAATAAGGTATGTTTAGTTTTAAAAAACGTGCGAGCCCTCTACTTAATAAAATATTTTTTTCTTTTTTTTTTATATTTTTGCTTGGGGAATTTCTTTTGCGAATTGCTAGCAGTCTTAAGAGAAGCTTTATTCATGTACACATACATACATATATTTACATGTATATCCTGGCATACATACATAAGTAATTATGCATAAATATATATATATTTTTGTTTTTGTTATTGAAAGATAAACCAAAAAGGGAAGAAATTGTGAAAGCGCCTCACCGTGTTGCCATTTGAAAATATCGATGATTTTTTAATGAAGGGAAGGTTGAAATTGTTATTCATTAGGTTAGAAAAGCTTAAAGAAATCTAAAAAAGTATATTTATATATAAATAAAAATCTAAGGCACTAAGCTAAATTGCAAATATTTATTAATTGTTAAGCGATGTTGATATACGAATGTCAATTAGTTGCCAGTTGAAGCAAGCATTATATTTAATGAATTTTTTTCTAATTTTATTCTTATAACAGGGTGGTCCAAAAGCGACTTTCTTTTTGATTTATAGGATGTGTTGATAGCAAAACCGGATTCGCGCTTGTGAATAACATTGGAAAATATTTCAAATTTATTTTCAAAATGGGTACTGTATTGCCCAACCAATGCCTTTTTAGGAAAGAAGTCAGACTGCCGAACGTAAGTTTGTGCGTAAAAATCGGTGACTGCATGACTAGTGGACAAGCTGCGCGTTGCCACGCTGATTATAGATGAGAAGCTGGCTAATGTGGCCAACAGTGTGAAGAAAATGAAGGCGAATTGAGGTTAGCAAATCAACAGTTCAAGAGCTCGGATTTGGTTTATAGGTTTCAGCATTAGAAGGTTTCAGCATTATTAAAGTTTTTCAGTTTAGGCTTTAAGTTTAGATTTAAATTGAACATACAATTTTATAAAAATAGTAAACCATCTTAGGCATTGTTGTTAGGATGGCAAAGTGCTACCATTTGGTGCAGATTCTGAAGAATTTGTACCATCCTTTCAGTTTCTACCATCCTTTCGGTTGGGCTCAAATTGAAAAGAAAGAAGTTGACTTATGGTGTTATCAGCTGCCTTGGCGATATTAAGGGGATGCATCGTCATTTGACTCAGTTAGACTTTTTTTAGTTCGTATTTCGAAGGATGGTGAATTGAACAAAATAATCAATTTTCGGTATTTATTCAATATATAATTTTTCGCGCTTGTTTCATTAGATTGAGAATATAATAATATACAATACATTTTTTCAACCCTTTCAAACTCGAAAGGAATTTCTTAATGAAAATCCCTTCTAGAATGGCTTGAAGAAGATCCAACACTCAATACACCCGTTAAGATCTACACGGACGGACCTAAAATAGACACCGGTGTAGGATCAAGGTTATTTTGCAAAGAGCTTTCTATTAGTGAAGCCTTTAAACTACCGGATCACTGTAGTGTTTTTCAAGTGAAAATAAACGCTATTCATAAAGCCCTAAAATGGTTAAAGATAAACAGAATATCATCAACAGATATCTGCATTCTATCAGACAGCCAAGTTGCCCTACGAGCCCTGGATGCATTCCAAACAATATCAAGGAGTGTCTTGCGTTGTCGCCAATCTCTAAATGAGATGGCCAAGCAATATCGTATAATCTTATGCTATGTTCCAGGCCACAGAGATATACCAGGGAACTGTAGGGCAGACTAACTTGCAAGAGAAGCTACCTGACCTCTCGCAACTTGTAAGCTTCTCATTAAGGACGCACTAATCAGTGTTGCAAACCAAAGATAGATTAGCGTTAACATCTGTGGAATTGCTAGACAAACATGGCCAAGGCTAAATCAACGTCTGTCCAAGAGTATTATAAAACTGAGTACATTTCAAATCAGGACCTTAGTAGGGGTCCTCACAGGGCATTGTCTCATAGGAAATCATGCAAGGAGATTAGGCCTTTACACGCATGATTTCTGTCGTAGCTGCAGAAATGATGAGGAGTTGGAAACAATTCAACACCTTTTTTGCACATGCCCAGCTCTAGCCAATAGCAAGAACCGAAATTTAAGATCCTACTTCTTAATGAATATGGATAATCTATACACTTTAGATATCAACAACCTTTTACACTTTGTCAAAAGCTCAGGATGGTTCAATATGGAAAGGGAAATGTAGCCCAGCCCCCGTGAATCACAACGGACCCATTTCGTGGTCTAAGTGGCATCGTTGCGGCTGCCAAACCTAATCTAACCAAACCCTTGACCTGCTCGGCAAACTCTAAAAAATGATTAAACAAAATGCCAACTATTTATCAAGATTTAGTAAGGCATGGTGAAAAGATTGCAAAGGTGAGCTTTTTAACAGACCGTTATTTGGTTCTGAGCGAATTTGACATAATCAGCTGATGTGCTGGGTTAACTTGAGGCGTGTTTACAAAAAAACTGAGATTGTGTTGGTGATATACGAAAAAAAGCAATCAATGCCACTTCGTTGCTGTCTGAGCAAAGCCTGGTTGGACGAGTGTGTGAACACATGTGACATGATCGTGAAGAAAAACGGCTGCCGAATCTCCCAGTGACGTGACAGCCAAAGTTCTCTTCACAATTTTCGTTTTCACCATAGCTAAATAGCAAACCTGGTAATCAATCATTCTTGTTAGTGATGTGCTGAATTTAAGGCTATGGTCAATGTTGACAAATTCGGCATGGTGAATATTTTTTTAAATTCAAAAATAAATCCTTTGAAGCTTTCGTGGTTGTTGATCCGGAATTAATATTCAGATTTTAAAAATCAAAAAAGTGGACTGAACATTTCGGGAAAAATATTCGCCTCAAAAGTACCTTATTCAATAATTTTAATTAGAAAATATTTAAAAAAAAAATAAATTTGCTGCCATATTGGATCCGCCATTTTGAATTTTAACATTTTGACCACATATTGGTGTTAGGAGCTCTAAGAACAAATTTTATTATGTATGTCAAATTAATTTTTATTTAAAACTGTTTCACTCCCTTGAGACTTGTGAAAAATTTCACATTCTTGCATGCCTACAAATATTTAAAAAATTATAATAAATAAGTAATGCCGTTTTTTATAATTTCTCGTGGCTCTAGAAGCTTCTATAAAAATATATGCTCCGTTAGAAAGTAATTCAACTTGATTTTATGCAGTTGTGATTATTTTGTAGGTGGTGCAAAAGGAGAGCCGTTAAAGGGTTAAACCAAATATTAAATATTTTTTTTCCTTTAATTTCTGTGATATTTTGACTAAAATCTCAATTTATACACGTTTTAAACTATTTGAATGCTTTTTAAAGCCTATTAAAACTATTTGCAGAGATATATAAATTTTAAAGGTTTAGAGGAGAGCCTACTAAAAATTACGAAAAACTTATGTAATACGTAATTCGCAAGGTAACTCGCTCCAAACTGATTTGCTTTAAAAATGTATTGGGCGAATAACGTAATTGGGTTCCTATTTGGATACTGAAATGCGAGAGCGAATTCCGATTGAGAGAGCGAAAAAAGCATATAATTCAGAATCAAAATTCTATGTTCAACAAATTTGTTACATATATTTAGTAGAGAATCCGGTAGTAGGGATCTGGAGTCAGATTTTAATAAATCAAAAGGTTGACATTTTTTTTTGCTTAAACAAACAAATTCGACTGAAACTCGTCACTCGGAAGATTACAACATTGTTCAAGCCATATATAATAGGACTATGAATAAGTTCCTTGCGGTTTTACAACAGATGGCGTAACTTGATTATTATTCCATCGATCCACATTTCCAAACATTCATTGGAGAGCTACTGTCGTAAGGCACAAACGTCAGTATAAGTTTTTTATTTGAAGCGTAAACAACAATATTTTTACCACACTTGAAAATGTCGAATTTCGTGCCAAATAATGTGTTTTTGCGGGGAATTCTTCTTCATTATTTTAATATGAAGAAAAAAGCAGCCGAAAGTCATCGTATCTTGGTGGAAGTTTATGGTGAGCATGCTCTAGCTGAGCGAACGTGCCAGAAGTGGTTTGCACGCTTTAAAAGTGGTGATTTTGGCTTGGAAGACGAAGAACGCGAGGGTGCGCCGCCAAAGTTCATGGATACCGAATTGGAGGAATTGCTCGATCAAGATCCAGCTCAAACGCAAGAAGAGGTTGCAAAAACTTTGGGAGTTGATCAATCAACCATTTCCAAACGTTTAAAAGCCATGGGAATGATCCGAAAGGTAGGCCATTGGGTGCCGTATGAATTGAAGCCAAGAGACGTTGAACGCCGTTTTATGGCATGCGAACAACTGCTTCAACGGCACAAAAGAAAGAGTTTTTTGCATCGAATTGTGACTGGCGATGAAAAGTGGGTCCATTACGACAATCCAAAACGTCGGGCAACGTATGGATACCCTGGCCATGCTTCAACATCGACGTCGGCGCAGAATATTCATGGCCTGAAGGTTATGCTGTGTATCTGGTGGGACCAGCTGGGTGTTGTGTATTATGAGCTACTGAAACCGAATGAAACGATTACGGGGGATGTCTACCGACGACAATTGATGCGTTTGAGCCGAGCACTGCGAGAAAAACGGCCGCAATACGCCGATAGACACGACAAAGTTATTTTGCAACATGACAATGCTCGGCCACATGTTGCACAAGTGGTCAAAACATACTTAGAAACGCTCAAATGGGATGTCCTACCCCACCCGCCGTATAGTCCAGACCTTGCGCCATCCGATTACTATCTCTTCCGATCGATGCAACATGGCCTGGCTGACCAGCACTTCCGTAATTACGATGAAGTCAAAAAATGGATCGATTCGTGGATTGCGGCAAAACCGACCGAATTTTTCACAAAGGGAATCCGTGAATTGCCAGAAAGATGGGAAAAAGTAGTAGCAAGCGATGGACAATACTTTGAATATTAAATTTGTAACCATTTTACGTCAATAAAGTTTCAAATTTCGAAAAAAAACCGCACGAACTTAACCATAGTCCTATAGTTATCGGAAAAGGTTGTAGCTAGCCTTGTTTTATTACTAGTTGAGTCTATTTTAAAATTATCAAATAAAATTAAAAAAATATGTTCTCTTTTCTCTCAACTTTCGACTCTTAAGGCCATTTTTCACACCCTTAAGGCTGCCAAAGTTATACAATCGTATTCCATCAGTAATTCGAAAATTTGCTTATTCTAGGGTTAGGTTAGGTTTTTGTGGCATGCGGTTTAGAATAGCCAACGCACTTAGACTATGTAGGTCCGTGGTGGCTCCACTGTGTATCACGAAAAACTTAGTGTTTATTCATCTTTGGAATCATTTAGATGCTCTTATGAAGCCTAGAATAGGTTTTATCCCAACACAGGGTAGTTCCGTTACTGAGTCAGAAGAGTATTTTCCTCTCCTCCTAACTAAGGCAGCACAATTGGAGAGGAAGCGTTCTACTGTTTCTTCCTGTTCCTCGTCTCTATGATTTCTGCAGTACTCATGAGAAAATACTCCTAACCTAGAAGACTGCTTACCTAATAGCCAATGACCGGTGACACAAACCGCTAGCGGTTCTCTCTTGCGAGGTTAAGCAATTCTCCTGATCTTTTCCTATCTATTTGCGGCCAAATTAGCCTGGTTGTAACACAAGCCATTTTCTTTTCGCCATGATAGGAATATTATTTTTTATTTTAAATTTGCAATTTGCCATAGGAATTTTAATATTGCGTCTGCTTTCAAGCATTAACCTCTCTGGCTAGCTCGTCGGCCTTGCGATTTCCTTCAATAACTCTATGTCCTGGAACTCATATAAACCGGTCGTTGAAGACGGTGCTAATATCATTTAGAGCTGCCAGGCATTCCTGAGCAACCTTTGACCTCAGTGCTTATTCTAATAAAGCCTTAATATTTAGAATTGTTTTTTCTTTTCAATTTATTTCCATTTTAAAAGAGAACTTGTTTTTGGAACACCCTTTGCATGCATCAAATACTTTCCACGTGTATGTATTTATTTATTATTTTCAACAAATCAATGTCGCGATTAAGAATTTATTAATAAATAGATTTAAGTAAATTTTAAAATGGATTAAATGGCTGAAATTAGGTGATAGATTGTAAATCTATTTATAAGAATAAATTCTCTTTAATCAAATTATGGAAATAATGCTTCTTCAAAGGCATTTTACTTTCAATTTTCAATTCAATCATATCATTTCGCTCATTGCTAGTTTTGAGTAGAACAAAAAATGTCCAACAAAATTACAGGCAAATTTAAAGAGCATAAAAAATATTTGATTTACTTTTAAAGGAGAATAAAATTAAATTTAGCATGCATATTAACTTGAGAAAAAAAGCTACTAATTATAAGTAGATATTTTAAGAAAAAGCATAGTAATTACATAAACACTTATTGGGCACAACATTCAGTGTGTATCGGTTTTCGTATACTGAAAAATCGATGCAAAGAACGACAGTTGTCTGCTTGGAATGCATCACTTAATAAGTTTTATAATTTTTGCTTGCACTTTGGCAAAACAGAAAATTACAAAACTTTTGCATTCCGAAAAAATTTTTATATATTTCGAAAACTGTCGAAATCTTTGCATCGCATTGGTGCCACAATTTATTACCAGACAATCCGCCGACGTCCATCTTCTTCAAGTTCTTTGCCTCTAAGATGACTACGGTTAGCTTGCCAGCAGTTGGTACGTAACGCAGTGAGAAGCAGATGTCGCCAAGCTTTTCCTATATTTATAAATATTTTTTTTCACACACGATAAAAGAAAAGAAAGTGAATAAAGAGACGGGGGAATAGAAAGAGAAAAAGTTGTATGAATATTAATTTTTTTAATTATAAATATTTAGTGTAAATAAGTTGAAAATATATTTTCTCAGAATTAAAACATTAAAATTAACTAAGCACACAACATACATATCACTTGAGCTACAATACATATGAGTATTCGGTTGGGTACATACATACATACACATCAATATGGCGTTTACACAGTTACATAATTATTTTAATTAATTATATTTATCATTTCTTATAATAACATATACGAATTTATTTTTGTTAAGTTTCTGATAAGTTTATTGAATACATACACACCAAAGAGACTAAATTACACACGTACATACATAAATACAGTTCCACAATTATTGAGTTTCAACATTATTTACTTAATTGGAGAGGAGGAGTTTTTAATTATAATTTTTATGTTAATAAGTAAATAGGTTTTGTTGCTTCTCGACTATTTTCGCTTCCAAAAAAAAAAAACAAAAAAGAGGCCCGTGATTTAACTTAGTTAAGAAGAGAAGATTTTTGCTTGAGAGAAATACTTTGCCGATGATTAATTATTGCCAACACTTTTTTGCCCTTCAGCTAACAACTAAACTGCAGAGAAATCCATTAGTTTCGCGGGAGCGCTATGAATTTGGAAGCATGCATTATAGAGTGAAACCTCTATTGATGGGAAACTCACCGTCAAAAAATTTGTGTCCATCCAATAGAGCTAGTATCCGCTGATTTATTCCATTCCCTAAGACTTAGTATTAGAAAAAATAATTTCGGACCAACGGAGTAATATAAGTATCCAAGTGGTTACACTGTAACTGTAAAAGAGTGTAAAGTAAGTGGAAGTAAAAATCTTAAAAGGTGGACTAATCTCCCGGTTATGGCGGCCACTTACGTAAGAGAGAGAAAAATATCACTAACAGTATGAGATTTGACAGGGCAAATGACCTGCAAAATCTACTGCATTCTTAAAAGGGAGCGAAAAAGGGATTCAGAAGTGTATGAAATACCCTTGCTTCTGAAGATTGCTTACTAATGCACGATCGCTTCCAAATAGCCTGTGATAAGGGAAGAGTGCTTGTGGTAGAAAGTGGAGCAGAATTGTGCACAGAAATGCTTTGCTGCGAAAACTGCAGGTATCTTACTTGTTCGATGATTGCCAAAAACACTTTTTATCGGCGTTAGTAGCAAGAAGTTCAACAAGAATTGCAGGAGATTTTCTGTTAAATTTCCAAGGTACGAATAATTTTTGACCGAAAAAGTGGGCAACGGCGTATAGAATGAGCGAAAAGTGTGTAAATTGAACAACATACGGCTTTAGAAAGGTAACAGAATTATTCACTGAATTTAAATCAATTTTTTTGGTTTTGTTATATTAGAAAGACGTACGTGAGACGTAGATCGAGCGAACGTTTTCGAGAGAACTGCGTTAGAAGATATGCTAGGCATTGAAGCAGTTAAATGAATTTTGAATGTTGTACTCGCTAGGATATTGGAAAATTGTCACTGATAGATGAACAATAAGCGGGCCGACCTAAAAAATCACTTTGGAAAACCATTCACATATGTAATTCCATCAATAGAAGCCAAGTAGGTACAAGTGATCGTACACCACCCATAAAACTACTGGACATTTTGAAGTAAACTAAAAAAATGTACTAACACGAATGGATGATGTTTACATACGTATAGCAACAATTTTAGGCCACTTTTTTTGTGAGGTTCGTCGAATGCCAAAGTTCAAAATTATTCAAGCAATTCCAAACGCATACTGTCCTTTAGGCATTTGTGCGATGCATATTTATATAACTTCGAGTCCTTTTTACGGCAGCTGTCTTGAGGTTGAGTTGGACTCCTTCTAGCCCCTATTCTTCAGGTGCCCTACCTTATTGAAGCTAATATTCAGTCGATATTACAGTGGCTCTATTCACTTGCATATTAACCTCCTGCTGAATTTCAAATTTTTCAGGTATCGGTTTTCTAATCCATAACTCGTTTTCGTTCAAATATTGCTCTTACCTATTCATTTTTCCTGTGTACCTTATTACCTTCCACCTTTAAATGCTGTTCTAACGGATGAATTGAATTTCAGGATTATAATTGCAGTTCAAGTTCCAAGCCATTCTGTTTGAGTTCAACCGCCCGACCAAATCTAATCTAAGCTTTTATGGCTATAGAATTCTGATTTCACATTAATTTTAATATATTAGAAAACTTTAATCGATTTTGCGACTGTTGCGCCTTGAGTGACGTAGACCGTTTTGAAAATATTTGTTTGCCGCGTTCTTAATTATTGTCACTGCTAAAGTAGTCCAGTCAAAAGAAGATTTAACTTAGTAATTTTAGGAGTATGCGAGTTTATGGTTTTATTATGTAAAGCCCATCACTGTGAACTTAAGTTTGAGTTTTCGGGGTCGGGGGTTGTGTCCCGCGGTCGCCATCTTGGAAATAAGGGTGCATCTGGTTTTTTGCGTTTATCTCGTGAATTCCAAGAGTTACGAACATTTTGTAAGATACTTTTTTGTAGACAATAATATTATCTACAACTTTCATTCAAAACTTTTTATTGTAAAATTAATAATAAAAAAGTTATAAATAAAATTACGCGAAAAATTAAGGGATGAATTGTTTTAAAGCGTAATAACTTATTTTTTATAGATTTTATGGAAAATACACTTTAGAGCTTTTTTATAGAGCATTCTTTTGTGAACATTTCTGTCTATAAGTTTTTTCCGCTACCTTTATTTAGTCTTATGATTTTGAGCTGCTAAGCGGAGCAACCAATACATTAGCGAAGCGCGTACATGATTACATAGGCCGACAAAATTTAACCAACATTCAGACCCAGAAACCAGACTATATATTTCCGAAGGTTTATGATGCGCTGAATCCAAATCTGGTCTCAGAATTGCTCTATCAGCTCTGGTTTTCGAGATATCCTAACCTAAAAGTGCAAAAAACACCGTTTTTGCCCATATTTGAGGTTATGTAGCCTTGCAGATGTTTTCTTGCACCAATCGACTATATCATGTCTATGTTATCTCAATCGATTTTCAGGTGTAGGAAAATTTAGAAACATGAAAATTTCAAAATGCGATATCTCAGCGAAAAAAAATTATATTTGAGCAAACTCAACGCCATTTGAAAAAAGAAGGCTTGTATTTAAAGATGCCATCCTTTAATTTTGGTGCAATAAAACATCTGCAAGGCTACATAACCTCAAATATGGGCAAAAATGGGGTTTTTTGCACTTTTAGATAACCAGAGCTGATAGAGCAATTCTGAGGCCAGATTTGGATTCAGCGCATCATAAACCTTCGGAAATATATAGTCTGGTTTCTGGGTCTGAATGTTGGTTAAATTTTGTCGGCCTATGTAATCATGTACGCGCTTCACTAATGTATTGGTTGCTCCGCTTAGCAGCTCAAAATCATAAGACTAAATAAAGGTAGCCGAAAAAACTTATAGACAGAAATGTTCACAAAAGAATGCTCTATAAAAAAGCTCTAAAGTATATTTTCCATAAAATCTATAAAAAATAAGTTATTACGCTTTAAAACAATTCATCCCTTAATTTTTCGCGTAATTTTGTTTATAACTTTTTTATTATTAATTTTAAAATAAAAAGTTTTGAATGAAAGTTGTAGATAATATTATTGTCTACAAAAAAGTATCTTATAAAATGTTCGTAACTCTCGGAATTCACGAGATAAACGCAAAAAACCAGTTGCACCCTTATTTTCAAGATGGCGGCCGCGGGACACAACCTCCGACCCCGAAAACTCAAACTTAAGTTCACAGTGATGAGCTTTACATAATAAAACCATAAACTCGCATACTCCTAAAATTACTTAGTTGGCTATTTTTTTTGTCTCTTTTGACTGGACTAAAGTTATATTAGATAAACGAGAATCGGGAAGAAATAAGTAAATGCGTGACGTGAAAAAATCTTCAACTGCCGATTATGTTTACAAAATAGTTGCTGCAACGGCATTTCTGATCATTGGCTGAACGTACGATTTAATCATGGGCTGAACTTTAGTTTTGGAGCATCATAACTCACAAAAACTAATTGAATAGGTAACATTGTTGTGAGCTAAATAAAGGATGGAATTGTGTCTAAGTGCCTCATCTATCTCAATTGACCTTCCATTAGTCTAGTAGTTAGTACTATTACCGAGAACTGACTAATGGGCACAAAATCTACAGTCACTCGCATTATTTTCTCTCTTAATCGAGCGACGAATTGGCTCTACCACATTGGAAGTTGGAGGGATCAATTGAATCCTAATAAGCGGTATCACAAAGAGACTCCAGCTCTAAATGGGCCGCCTTACAACCTAGATGGTTCAAAACTAGACAACAGAGTATGTGGAGGGGTTTACACCGGTAAACTCGGAGTTAGCCAATCATTTCGCCTACCTGATCATTTGCCAGTGTATTTCAGGCGGTAGTCACTGCCATTAAAGAGGGATAAAAACGAGAGTATTATCCACAAATGAAGTTTTCATATACTCGGACAGTTAAGCAGCCATAAAGGTGCTAGAATCTAAAACACACTCGTCAAAAACAGTCATAGAATGTTATAAACTTCTAAATTACGTATCTAAATACTACAAGGTACATCTTATTTGGGTGCCAGGCCACAGGAATATAGCAGGAAACTGCAAGGCAGATGAACTTGCTCGAACTGGTACAACGCTCGTCCTCTTAGTGGATAAGACGCTGATACCCATGCCTATAGCCTACAACCTACTTATAGATAGGGAAATCATTAACAAGGTAAACATAAGTTGGCCAAACCTCTCAACATGCGCACTAGGCAGACAGACATGGTCGAAATGGAACAGCGGTCGATCAAAAAGCTTGTTAAGATTTAACAGAGAAGCTATAAGAAAAATGATAGGGGTATTAACTGGCCACTGTTTAATAGGCAGCCACGCTAAAAGGTTAAGACTCCCGTACTTTGATTTCTGTAGAAGCTGTCCTAACACAGATGAAGAGGAAACAGTCAGACAATTTTGATGTGAGGCTAGCTATAAGGAGGCTCCGCACTCTTGATACTGCTTTTTTAACTGATGTAGTGGACATAGCGCTTCTAAAACTAGTGAAGCTTTGCTCGTTTATTAAAGCTACCGGATGGTTTGAAAAGGAACCCATAGGGTAAGGATAAGCTCGCTCCAGTGGTATCATAATGAACCTACGAAAGGTTTAAGTGTGTAGGTCTACCACAACCTAACCTACCCCCAAGTTATAAGTGGCCAAAAAGATCTTTGTATTTTCTTTTTGCGAAAATGTTTTGTTTCATTTAATTTAAAAATAAAATATCAGTAATTCTAGACTTCTGGGTGCTGTGATTAGTCTGCGTCAAAGGTTATTTTATAGCTGTGTACAAAATTGTATGATAAAGGGTTTTCCAATAACCGATGTTATTTTGAATAGCCTGCTATTTCGGTAGATGTCACCTTTCATGTCATTTTTTGATATTTGACAAGTAGAAACTTCCCCATTAATAAAAATGGAACGATACACGCTTAAACAACGCATTGAAATTATTAAAATTCATTATAAAAATGGTGAAAATTTGCCAGAGACGGTTCGTAAAACTCGAACGTTTCTGGGTCATCGTGAATCACCTTGTCGAACCACAATACAGAAATTGGTGAACAAATTCGAGCTGTTGGGACAAGTTAGTGATGTGAAGAATAAAACCCGTGCATGTCGCTCAAGAACAGCGGAAAATATTGCTGTTGTAGCCAAAAGTGTTGAAGAAAACCCAGGTTTGTCCATTCCTCGTTGTTCTTTGGAATTACACCGTATTTTGCAAAAAGATTTGGATCTTAAAGCTTATGAAGTCCAGTTCACACAAGAACTCAAGCCGTCCGATCATCAACAATGTCGTGTCATCGTTTTGAGTGGTGAGGCCCATTTCCACCTCAGTCGCTTTGTCGGATCTGGGGCTCAGAAAATCAAAGAGTTATTGTTGAAAAGCCTCTCTATCCTCAACGTGTGACTGTTTGGTGCGGTTTATGGTCTGGCGGAGTCATTGGACCTCACTTTTTCGAAAATGATGCTGGAGCAACAGTTACGGTGAATGGATTGCACTATCGAGAGATGATTAACGACTTTTATGACCGCAATTGGATGGTATTGATCTGGACAACGTTTATTTTCAACAAAACGGTGCTATGCGCCACACAAACAACGAAACCATTGTTCCTTTATCAAAATAACACCTTTTATTGGAAAGCCCTTTATTATTAAGCGTGGTATAGCAGGTATAACACAAAACCCTCTACTTTTCTAAGCACATTTTATACCGATTTTTTGGTGAAATTGGCAAAGTTTTCGATTCTGATTCGAAGTCTATAGGAAGCTCATCATAAAACTCCCTCTGCTTGGATACAGCAGACTATAATGTGATTTTTCGAAATATCTCCAGTGGTCAAATTCTTGGCAAAGGAAAAAGGAGTAATACTTTCTTTCCTATTTCAAACTTATCCTAATTGCCTAGCACAGTGGATCGTTAACAAAATTTCTGTAAATCTCGTGCCTAGCGTCTCCTAGCAAATAAGTTCGTCGATTATTCCTTATTAAACCGTTAATATGTATTCCAAATACAATTCCAGATATATAATAAATAAGACTACTCGAAATACTGCAACCTCAGTTCCGTCTACCGAGTCCATTTTTTGCAAAAGTATTTTCTCTAGCTTCAACGCAGCACACTTAGCGATACCATTTTGAAGTCAGCTTGATTAAAGTTATACACATAACTCACAGAGTGAAGTTTCTTTGAAATTTCAAACTCAATCGGGTGCGCGGGTTTTTATGAACAATAACAAACTCCAATTTTTATTTATTACTACATATTTCACTCAAATCCATTATTCAACTTGGCTCAGATAACCTTATGAAGCCTTCCACATAATCATTTCAACCCGTGAACACACTAACACTAAAATACAAGTCCAAATACATACTTTGAACGATTTTGTGTAAATTAGAATATCTATGCATATAATTTTGTAATTTAGGCACTTAAGCTTTTCATATAATTTTGTAGGTTTTTACTCAGCAAAATATAAAATATATATATATTGAGGTATGTATGTAGCATTACAGAGTAATCACTTTAATTAACATCAAATAATATATGTATATAAATTAATGCCCAGTATTTCGAATAGAAAAACAAATATGTATTCAAATACAACACAACAACAAATTTCCACAAACATTGATCTGAACACATAGTATAAATAGTATAAACTGATATATGTATGTAAATATTTAGCACAAATATACAACTTAAAATAAGTAGAAACTATATAAGAAGAAAGAGAGAATATAGAAAAAATAAAAATAAAAACAAAGAATTACGCAATTCACTGCATGTGTCAGAGCTTCGATTTAGTATTCGAAAAAAATAATAAATGAAAAAAAACAAAAACTAAAAACAAATTATTTCATAAATTGTTTCGTTTTAGTGTACTGGAATTGGGTTTGCTTAAAATGCAATTTTTTTGTTAAAAGAGACAGCAAGATTTCACAACAGATCCGTTCGCATTCTTTCAATACATACAGTTTTATTTGTGGCTACAATTCGTTTACATAATAAATTATAATAAATATTTTCTAATATTTTTGTGAAAGCCCAACTTCCACACAGAAGGAAATACTTTTCACTGTAATAATAATGACCTATTTTCACCGAGCCTTAATTATAGATAAATATTGAGTTTAAATACTCAAACTTCCATGCAATTGTTCATGTATCAAATACCGTCGATTCTCTTTCAGAACAGAGTAAACTCAACCAGGCCGGTTTGTAGAAGCCTCCCAATTAACACTGCGAGACGTATTACATATGTAAAGATTTCTGTTAGGTACATTCGGGCGCAGACGGACTACATTAGTGAAGCAGAAATCATTAAAGGCCAGTGTTTCAGCGCTAGTTTAACTGTGGTGAATTTTCGGACCGAGTTGAAGCTTACAAAATTGGACGGGTACTATATGAATTTAGTTTAGGTGGAACGTAGAGCTAAACTTGCGCTGACAAAAAGTAAATATATAAAAATTTCAAAAAATGTTAATCAACATTAAGAAAAATTTTTTTTTAAATATGTTTGAAATAAAACAAAATTTTGATATAAAAAATTTTCAAAAAAATTTAAAAAAAGTTTTTTATCAAATAAATTTTACTTTGTAAACATTTTTCTTATAGACTTACGAAATGTTAAAAAAAAAATTTTAACCAAATTTAATTAAAAAAAATTTTTTAACAAAATTAAAAAAAAAAAAATTTAACAAAATTAAAAAATTCTTTTTTTTTATCAAAATTAACTTTATTGTGTATAAAATTTCCTTACAGAGTTTTTTTTTTAAATATTTTTAATTAATATTATAATTGATTTATTGCGTATTTACCATTTTTTATTCAATAATTGCAATGGAAACACTTTTTTGAATAAAATTTAAAAGAATTTTTTTTTATCAAATAAGCTTTATTTTGTAAAAATTTTTCTTACAGACTTATGAAATTAAAAAAAAAAAATTTAAACAAAATTTTATTAAAAAAAAAATTAACAAAATTAAACAACAAAAAATTTTCACAAAATTAAAGTAAAAAAAAAATAAATTTTAATAAATAAATTTTTATCAAAATGAACTTTATTGTGCAAAAAAATCCCTTACATACTTTTTCTTAAAAACCATTTGTAATTAATAATTGATTTACTGCATATTCAACATTTTTTATACAATAATTTCAATGTAAACACTCTATCAAAGAAATTTGGGTAACCCTTTTTTGATTGAAATTCGACAGATAATATTAATATATATTTTTGTTAAAAAATTGGAAAAAGCACACTGAAGGTAGCCAGCTTAGCCTTTGCTGCTCTAGAATAACTTTGTATGAAAAAAAATTCTCAATATTTATGTCCAAAACAAATGCCCAAAACGAATGAAGTATAAGGTTGTCAAAAAAGTCTTGCGGTATTTTTATTGAATTTTCAATTGTTCATAAAATTGGTTCTAATAATGCGATTTAAGTCAAATATGCGTCGTTTTATTCGATGACGTGTTCCCAACGAGTTGCCAACTTCATAATGCCCCTCTTATAGAAGCTCGCTTCTCTATTGTCAAAAAACTCGGAGAGCCAATTTTCACAGGACTCTCTTGTGGACAACTTCCGACTACCAAGCTCGTTCACCATGGACAGAAATAGGTGGTAATCACTTGGTGCGAGATCTGGACTATACGGTGGATGCAAAAGAACCTCCTATCCGAGCTCCCGGAGCTTCTGGCGCGTCACCAAAGATGTATGTGGCCTGGCGTTGTCCTGATGGAAGACAATTCGGCCTCTGTTGATCAAAGATGGCCTCTTCTACATGAGTGCTGCATTCAAGCGGTCCAGTTGTTGGCAGTACAGGTCCGAATTGAGCGTTTGGCCATAGGGGAGCAGCTCATAGTGGATGATTCCCTGCCAATCCCACCAAACACACAGAAGAACCTTCCTGGCCGTCAATCCAGGCTTGGCCACCGTCTGGGCAGCTTCACCGTTTTTCGACCACGACCGTTTGCGCTTCACGTTATCGTAAGTGACCACTTTTCATCGCCAGTCACCATCCGCTTCAAAAATGGGTCGATTTTGTTGCGATTCAGAAGCGATTCGCATGCATCCATACGGGCAAAAATGTTTTTTTGCGTCAAGTCGTGTGGCACCCATACATCGAGCTTCTTTTTGAATCCAAGCTTCTTCAAATGGTTTATAACGGTTTGATGACTCATGCCCAGCTCTTGGCCGATGCTACGGCTGCTACTATGCCGGTCTCTTTCGATCAATTCAGCGATTTTATCGCAATTTTCGACGACAGGCCTTCCGGACCGTGGCGCATCTTCGATCACCTCTGCACCAGAACGAAAACGTTGAAACCATCGTTGTGCGGTGGAAATGGAAACTGTATCGGGTCCATAAACTGCACAAATTTTATTGGCAGCATGAGATGCATTTTTGCCTTTATCGTAGTAGTACTGTAAAATATGCCGTATTTTCTCTTTATTTTGCTCCATGTTTGCGACGCTATAACTCACGAACGACTAAAAGCAAACAACAATTAATCAAACACGTGTTAGCACGTGAAAAGAGCTTTCCAAAAAACTCTAGCGTGAACCGATGCGACGAATACAACTAGAACTACGCGTTTGCAAAGACAAGCTTGCGGAAATACCGCAAGACTTTTTTGACAACCTTATATATGAAAAGTAAAGATTAAAAATGTCAAATATGCAAAAGTTAGCTGTTTAAGTTTACTCTATTCCGGCGGAAATGCTAGATATTTCTGAAGTTCAACAGAGAGAGGAACTTTTAACTGCAATTGAGTTCTTGGTGGAAATAGGCTGTAAGTGTTTGATCAAAATACACTACTTTTCCACTTAACATTTAAAATATAAGAGAACTTTCATTGGAATGCTCTATTCAGTACCAGTTTGTACAATTTGTACTCGGTTTGACAGTTCTTAGTTCTGTTGGTTTTCAAAATTGTTTGACAAAACATCATCAATCGCTTTACAGGTCAACAACATTTAGAAAAATTTCAAATTCATTACCTAAAGCAAAGTATTAAATTTGGTTGACGATTTAATGACATTGGATTAGTTTTTATGGCTATATCAAAAACGTCACTAATTACAGCCTCACTCAAAGCATTGAGATCTATAACATACTTGCCCTTAATGAAAAAATAAAATTTTGGAAAAAGTTACCGAAAATTGGGTCTACCCAATGCTGTGTGTTTGAAGTGGATTCGCTGAACTCTTACGTAGGAAATCATATAGAATGTTAGTATTGTCTTAGAGAAAAATAAATTCGAACTCTTTTTCTTAAAATTTAGCCGCTTTATTTCAGTCACGCTGTTTCAGAAACCCTTTACTACTTAGTTAATAGCGGCATTCTCGAAACTGCAAAGTCGCTTAATTGAAAACAAAAACCAAATTAAATCTAACTTTTAATAATCAAAGCTATCTGAAGCGTGAAAAGCTCCTTTATTCACAAAAACAAAAAAAAATATTTATATTAAAGAAGGACTCTAAATCTGTGAATAGCCCTACAGAAATATTTAGGTGTTTCGAAATTGAAAAATCGCTTACTTGAACCATACAATTTTTTTTAAACTTAATTTTTATTAATGAAACCACTAGAGCCAGTAAATACGCCTCGCTTACTAAAACAAAATTTTCTTGTTAATACAAGACTTGCTATCTGTGAATGCCTTTATAGAAATATTTAAATATGTCGAATTTGATAAGCCGCTTACTTAAAAATATAAATATAATGTTAAATAATCAAAGCCACCTGAATTCTGTGAAAAAAAAATCATAAAAATGTGCCTTTTTTCCATGAATTAACGTTACCCCCCCCTTAAAGAAGTATTTAAGTAAGTGGATTTTGTTGTTTTACATTTTTTATTGTATATTTTAGACTATAGTATTAATTTGTGAATGCACCCAGCTCAAAACCGGTAGAGTTGTGAATTTGCAGCGTACCTATTTTCTTAAGAACTTACATTCTATATATACATACACTTGCTAAAAAAAGTATTGGCACACAGTGGACAAATATTTAAAATTTCTAAGCGCTTGTGGCCATTCCTAAGTATTAGTAATTTAAAAATTTTAGACGTTTTACACAATTTTTTTTTATAAATAAAAATTTAATTTTCGAATCAGCAAATTCTAAACGTTGCGAGTTGTTAAGTATGTAATAACAAAATATACATATTTTAAAACTAACTATATGAGCATATTTTATTTGTGAGTCGGATATGTGATATTGTTTAGCTTGGACACCAGCTGGGCAAATCTTAAGGATATCTCTGTAGTCGAGGCATGTCTGACTTAGTTTTCCCGCTGAATATTTCGCTATCAAACTTATTAAGTTATAAGGATATTGTAAGAAATTATATGACGGACGATGTCCTTTGGTTCTTGGATCAAACGAAGACCTTCAAAGCAGCTTCTAAAATTGAGAAGGCGCAAAACTCGATAGTGGCGGGATTCTAATTCAGCACTACTAGATGGGATTTGAGAACTTTTGACAGTAGCCGCCTAGACGATGATGGCGGTATAATCATCTCAGAACCTACTCTTTAGCTGGCCTGCTTTCTTGAGTATAAAAACCAGATTTATTGGGATCCACTTATCCACTTGTGTAGCTATCAAATTAGGATATTAGCAACCAGCCGAATTTTTTATTTGCAAGCAGCGTTTTTCTACGCACAATTCTTTTACCATTTAATGATACTAAAAATGGACGGCATACTACCATTTAAGTACTGGCAATTGGGGAAGCTTGTAGGCTACTAATCGCAGATCCCTCTTTTAAGGGTAATATCGCTATTCTTTCGGATAGCCAAGCTGCAATCCAGGCCCTGGGTTCGGCTACACAACCTCTAAAGTGGTGGAACAAAGCAGGACTAGCCTTACCACCTTGAGCGAAAACCATAAAGCTACCTTAATCTGGGTCCCGGGACATCGGGATGAACTGGCAAGAAGGGGATCTTTCGTGAATAACGCTCTTGCAGAATCGATATTCACACCATTAGGTGCAGTCAAGAGTACAATTTCCCTAAAATACCTTCGAATCGCGGATTGTAGATAGGGAGACCAGACGAAATGCAAACTTAGCAGAACGTTATAGCCCACCTACCACCTTAAGCAATCGCCAACATTGATAAACATGAAACGACGGGACGCCTGGAGACTAACGGCAGTCTGTCTGTGGGAGAACAAGCAGCCAAAATGGGCATCCCTCACAACACATTCTGTCACAGTTGTAAACAACCGGAGAAAAAGGAAACAATCTTCCGTTTCCTCTGCGAATGCCCTGCCCTATGGAAGGACTAATGTTAACCCTGGGTAAACCGCTGTTCGAGAGTCTGGAACAGCTGTCTGACTTAGATGTCAACAACCTGAAAAGGTTCCTGAACCGCACAGACTGGATATAGTCATGCTGTAAACAACTGGTAAGCAAGTTGGTAACCAGGATGTGGCAACAAAATGGTTCGTTATGGTCAAAGAGAGGTAAAATTTTCTACCAGAAGTTTGAAGAAATGATTGTGCGGCTGTGGTTAGCGTTATTGAAATACGTGCTTTGGGCATCCATAATCGAATGAGTTGAATAAAATAAACTTTGCCCACAAAGTTATGGTACAATAAGAAAGAAAGATTTGTTTTCTTTACCGCATGTGGCAGAATTCATCTTTTCTCGATACAGATTTAACTTTGGAATCCAATTTCTGTTTTGTTGCATTATACTGTGACTTTATAGTCCTGGTATGCGTGGAAGCTTTTTTCCATATAAATTATCATCCATCCCGTAAAGTGAGTTTTATGAACCGAACCAATAAACTATTCTCAGTTTTAAGGTGCCTTTTAGCTCTTTTCGTTTTCTCAACTACGGAAAGTCTGCACCAAAAATCCGCCGCCGTAGCCGTATGGTTTGGTGAATACCTACAATTCAGTAGTGGTTAAGTTCGAATCTCTGTGCATGAAACACTAAAATGATAGAAAAAGTTTTTTCGCACCTCGGCAGGCAACGACAAATCTCCGAGTGTATTTTTGCCACGAAAAAGCTCTTCATAAAAACTATTTGCCGTTTGGAGTCGGCTTTAAACTGTAGGTCTTCCCATTTGTTGAACAAGGTCAAGACGCGCGACTCAAATACGAGGAAGAGCTTGGGCAAAAATTTGTATCAAAAATCGACTACTTTTTTCGACAACGTTCAAGTCAGGTAATGCCAGCGAGCTACCTAATTACCTAATTTCACTTGAACTGTGAACCCAACAACAAACCTTATAAATACATATATCAGCCGCAGAGTTCATCAAGCTTTTGAGAGAATTAATGCTACGTTAGGGGACAGTTGAAAATAAGATCTTAATTTTATGCAATAGAATACACGTGTGTGTATACTTTTTCTGGCAAGTGTATTAAATGCTTTGTTATTGCCATCTTAAAGATTATTTTGAAAAAAAAAAAAATAATTGAAAATAATACTCGTACAAAAAAAATTGTTCTAATTCGTGTTAAATTTGCTTTGCCCTGTATTTTGTTCCTGTTTTTTGTTTATGCATACATACGCCTGTTTATAGCAAAGGGACATATCGTAAAGTTTTGCTATTTATTTATTTTTAAATATTTTTTTTTATAAAAATATGGTTCATACTACAACAAAAGTCACGAAATCTAAACTCTTAAACGCTGAAAATATTTAAAAATAAAAAATAAACTTGAAAAATTTTCATTAAAGTTTAAAATGTTTGAAAAATTCAACCTTAAACTGCATACCTGGAATTTGAAAAATTTTCATTAAAGTTTAAAATTTTTTAATTTGAATATTTAGAAAAACTTTGGGTATACAATTGTGTAACTTATTGAATTTTAGCGTAATAAAATGTAAGTTTGAAGTAGCTCAAAAATCGCATTGATTTTTGAGAATTTTTATTACTGGCGGCCTCGCGTAGTCTTTATATGGAAGGAAATGCATAGCACCGTCAAAAAACAAAAAAAAGATAAAAAATGAACGCGGATTTTGAGCTCCCTTAAACAAGCAGGTATGCAGCTTAAACCTGGAATTTTCTAAAAATTTTGAGCACAAAATTTGAAACATTCATCAAAATTTATTGAATTAAAAAAATTAATTTTACAAAATCTCTGAAATTTTGACTCATTCTCATTTTGTTGTATTAAACTTTATAGTATGAACTATACTTTTATAAAAATAAAAAAAAATGTTTTAAAAATTATATAAATATTCGTATTTTTGCAACATGTCGCGCTGCTATTATTGTCATCACGTGTGTATATACAATACAAGATGTACGGGGCTGAAGGCAACGATTTACGACAGCAACGTGACCAGTGTGAGGCTCACTTTAGTTATTAACAACTGCCGGTTGGCAGAGTGCCTAAGCTAATATATTTATATATGTATGATGTAGGTATGTATACAAGTACACGTAAGTATATTCACATATATACGGCTGGGCGATCATAACACTGTGACTCTACCTACTTTATATTGAGTCGAAATGTGAATGCTGAAAATGATTTGATTTAAGTTGTTAAGAGTAAATTTGTATGTATATGAGTGCGTTTCAAGCATGGCAATGATAGATAAAATTCCAAAATGCATACAAAATATTTATTACAAGTGAAAAATTACAAATTTTCGAAAATTCAAAAAATAATTAGAGTCATCATAGAAAACACTATTTATTAGAATCAAAAATTGCATTGGCATTCAAAAACTAAATCATATATAGAGATGACACATATACAAGTACATAAATATATAGCAAATATTTAAAGTAAGAATTTCGATAAATCTTCATGAATATATGTATGTATATATACATATATAGAGAAATTAATAAAAAAATAGCTACGTTAATGCCAATTGCATACAATTTCTTGCTTATAATTTAAGTATTTCATATTCACGAATCAATCCATATCCGCTTTTATTTTGACTAACTTTTGTTTAAGTATATATTTTCTAGCGAAAGTATGAGATTTTAGCTTTTACATAGAAAAAAGAGGAGTTTATAGATTTTTCACTTACCTAAAAGGTTCAGTTTTACGTCTTTTTTGTTGTTGTCTTGTTACTTATATTTTTAATTTTTATGACTTGACTAGGTGTGTGTTTATGTAGAGTATTATAAAACACAAATTTTGAAATGTTTCAAAAAAAATTTTACTAAATTAAAAAATAAAAAAACAAAAAATAAACCATAGCGTATGAAAAACTCTATGAAAAACTATTAAAAGATTTGCAAACAAAAATAAATTAAAATTAGGCAATTTTTCATATCTGTTGGGTATATTTTTATTTGTTTATTGTCTGTGTCGAAGCTCTTTATATTGTAACTAAAATAAAAAAAAAACATATGAAAATATGTTAAGAGTAGCAAAACAGGATTCTGTGGTCAACAAAAGCAGCATTTCGCAATTTGGATAACTTTCCACAATTTGAAGTAGATATTTTGAGTAAAATATAGTTTTACACCTGGTAGCGGCAGGCTAATCCCCTACCCTGTCAGAAATCAAAGTAGATCAACGAAACCAACGCAAGAGTGCACAAGGAAAAACCAAATAGTTTTACACAAATAACTTTTTGATTTATAACTTTTGTAATACGTGCGAAAATTTTTTGCCCGACAGGTGAGCCAGTGTTGCTCAAAATGTTCTTTCATCAGTTAGTAAACTGGAAAGCGAGAAGTGTGGAGCGGACTACGAAAGAAGGCATAAACAAAAAATTGAGGATCTCTGAGCACTCATGAAAATTCGCTATTAATAAATTCCCTCTCCAAAAAAGTTTAAGTGGTTTGTAGGTATTATAAAATATTTATTTATTTCAATATCATCAGAGGTGGAGGTTGAGACGATTCTTGGTCACATGAATTAATCGTGTTTTTGAGTATATTTTAGAGCTGCAGAGCCTAAGCTGTATAAGACGGTATAACCAACCAAAGGACTTATAAATTAGTAGTCTAATAACTTTACCCTGTATAAAGCTCCAGATAACTATACTAAAATTTCGCTCTGTCTATTGCGATATTTTGAAACTATTTTCCTTTACAGGCTTAAAAGGCTCTACAAAATATTCCACAGAAAATTTCATGATGTGCCTTCTTTTATAAAAAATTAATCAAATGAATAAATATTAAGTTGCTATGCCTTTCGGGAGAAGATACAACTAAATTTTACTAATAAAGTCACTAATTGCTTGTATCAACTGCAGATACAGAGGAAAAAATTGATGAGCATTTTTTTAGTCCCCCTATTTTTGAGTGAGAGAAGCGAAATTATTGAGGAAATATATTTGAAGAACTTCTCATTCTTCTAACTAATTTTTAACAAGGCATTTCCGGTTCTTATTAAATAAAGCAGAGACACTGAGGAGTTAAATTGTCTTACGAAAAAATAGCTCTTGAAATTTCATATCATATAACCGAACATATTTTTTAGCTCTGATTGCTATTTTAAACGTTACTTTTAATTTTCCGCAACAATCTTGGTTACTAATATAAAACATTTATTTGAACACAAAAACATATTGTGGCCTACATGGGTTGAATCCTTTGGGGGTTTTGGTTTTTTTACGGTTTGTTATTTACGAAGGCATTTCGTACCTGCCAAGAATGGTACCGCACATTATTATCACAATTTTAAAGCTCTAACGCCATACGTCTTCTTGGGAGCGCAAGAAACATTTCTCAGATCTGGGTTCCAGGACATAGGAGCATAGAAAAAAATGAAATTGCTGATGAGCTTGCCAGAAAGGCGACTGAATTGGTCGCAGAGACCTCCTATCCGGTCGTTGGACTCCCTTTGACTGTTGTTAAAGGGGAATTGCACAACTTAGTTCTCAGGAGAGGGCAGAAAAGATGGAGCTCCATTTCTTCATATGCTTTTTCGAAAACCCTTTGGCCCCAGTACTATAGACGAATTAAATTTTCAAACTCGCAGCTGTATTTACTGCTTATTGGATCAGCACTCACGCAAAAAGCTGAGTTTACCATTTAAACTCCATTGCAGAAGCTGTAGGGATCTTTCAGAGAATGAAACTGTTGAGCACTTTCTCTGTAAATGTGCGGATTTGATAGCCAGACGTTTGAGGTCACTAGTTTCTTCTTTCTTAAACAGCCTGGGGCAGTGCTTCAACATAAATCCCATCAATCTTCTCCACTACATCAACATCTCTGGCTGGCTGTAGATATCTGCCTGTTTGAGATCTCTTAATGGTATCAAAACGGCGCTTGGGAAGAGCCAGTCTGGTACTTCAACCATATCACCCACCTACCTACCTATGCCATCCGTATATGGGGTCGTTCATTTTTGCGTGAAATTTTAACTCTCTCCCCAAATGCATTTTTAATTCTGCTAGCTGGGAAACATAGACGGTATAGCCTATGATCAAAAAGTACCGGGAATGTTTAATTGACTATTTTCTTCGATTGCCAAGGCATAGTGCACCATGAGTACCTTCCATCGGGCCAGACAGTCAATAGAGAATATTATTTATCCGTTTTGAAGCCTTTGAGAGATGCTCTACGCCACAAACGGCCGGAAATGTGGGGAAACAATACTTGGATTTTGCATGACGATAACGCGCCGTCGCACCGAGCCCAAATTGTACTGGATTATTTGACCAAACACCAAGTAAATACCCGTGCGACTTCTTTTTGTTTCCCAAGTTGAAGTTACCACTTCCTTGAAGGAGATTTCAAGGATAATGCGACGAAGGAGCTGAAAGCCATCTCTTCGTCGGCCTATCAGGGGTGCATGGAGGACTGGGTTAAACGCGTGTGTGTTGCTTGAAACGGGTCACATTTTGAAGGAGATAAAATATCACACTCTCTGATCACAGTCGCTACTAAAGTTTGCCAAGCAATCCTAATTTTTGTAAAATTTTTATTTTGATTTGGTGATTTATAATCGAAGGTCGCGTCCACTTGGCCACTTTGTATTGGTGGCAAAAGTAGCTCATACTTTGACTAGCTCGTGATTCTGCATTTAAAGTCGCCTTATTAGTTATTTTATGGAAGCTGCTAAGAACTTAATACCAAGGTCGCCAGCTTTCTATTTTTTTGCCTTTCTTCCGCTTAGAAAATTCTCCGCTATCAATCCTAGTTTCCTGACGAGCTCACGAAGCCTACCTTACTTCAAAATGTTTGAAAGGTGCGCAAAAAAATCAAATCACTTATGCATCCATATTTTCCGAGCAGACAAGCAAACAAGGCACAACATTGTGAATAAAATTAATATAAAATCTTCAAAAAAAAAAAAAACAAAAAAAAGTAATAAAATAAATTTATGTGTACGTACAAATTGAATATGGCAAAATAATTTAGAACATTAATTTGTTAAAAAAATTTCGAAAAATCGTATAAGTGCACACAGAATTAAATTTATGCTTAAGTACATCGGGGTAGTAATTTGATTCAAAAATATTACAATAATATGCTTAACAATCGGGATGTACACCAATACATCGATTATGTAAAAAAAAAAAATTCGAATAGTTTTGTATATTCACATATATTACTAATAACATTACCAATTGGAGAAAAACAACGAAAATACGATTATAAATACTTCGATAATGAGACAACAACGAAACAAAACAATGAGTACTTTTGAAAAAATCCGTTTGATGAGTACTTACGTGTAAGCCATTGCGTTAACCAAGTTTACAAAACGTTACAGTTGATCGGGAATACGTAAGAGTTTTTTTAACATATCGAAGTGGTTGTGGTTGTGGTTGGTTGGTGGTCGGTTTTGCGATGGGAAGTGGTTTGAAGTTTTTGATTTTGTTTTCGATTTGGCAATCAATCACATTTTTTGGCAAATGATGTGATAATTCGAATTGAAATGAGTTGAATTATCGATATTTTTTTTTGTATTTTGTTTTTGGATTTGACAGATCGAATCGTTTTTGTTTTATTTTTTTATTGTTTGTTTCGGTTTGAATCGTGACAGTACAACAGTTCGGGTGGGATTAATTGATCGATTAGCGATTTAGCGATACGAACGGAAGGAATGTAACGTGTTATAAAAGACAAAAGTAATTAAGAAGAAAAGAATTAAGAGAAGATTAAATATTTTATTTAAATAATTTTTTGTTTTTTGTATAGTTAAATAGCAATAATATTTTTTAAAAATATTTATAATTAATATAAATATTTTATTTGCATAAATATGTAAAAGGTAAATAGGAAAATGCGCTGAAAAAAAACTAAGAAAAGAAGCGATGCTTTTACAGTGTGAAAATAGTAACAGTAAAGAGTTCTTTTAAATTGCTTTAGAAAAAAAAACAAAAACGTAAAACTAATGGAAAGCAACAGAAAATTTAACTAATTTTAATGATTACTCTAAAAAGTTAAAAACGATTCATTTATGCAAAGCATGCAGATAATGGGTTAGGAAAATTGTTATTGAATTTCAAATAAACAAAAACAAAACAAAAATAATAAAAATTCGAATGAATATTGATACAATATAATTTTAGTATTGATACATTTTTTATCGCGCTAACTAACCAAAAAAAAAAAGTTTAAATATTAATAGTTTTAAATAAAAGCTGTTTTGTTTTGTTGTAATTGATATTTCGAAATTTGAATGCATTTAAAAAACGAGCACGAATAATTGAATCGGCGAGTTTCAGATGCATTCGCATGCCAAGCTTTTAATTAAATTTAATCTATTTATCTTTCTTCTCAATTAATTTGTGGCATTTTTCAATATATTTACGGATTCGTTACTTATGTAGTGTTAGTGGCATATCAAATGTGACTAAAAATTGTTAAGTGTTTACGGAGTATGCGAACGAGGTGAGTATTTTCGTCGAGTGTGTTTGTGTGTGCGTGCATGTGGATTTTCGTGTGCAGTTTGCTTGTTGGCGTAGATGAGTACAGAGGGTTCGTGGCTGTGGTAGCTGGTGATGGGTATTTGCTGTAGGGAAATATGTATGCAAGAATCCATGTATGTAAGAGTCTGTTGTGTTGCATTTTTTTTGGTTTTGAAAACAGATTGTTTGAAAAATACTTTATTTGGCTTAAAAAATAGTATATTTGGTTCGTGAATTCAACCCAGCCAATATTTTCGATAGTATTTGAATTTTTTGTGACTCTGCAAGGTGATGCTTTCAAAGGCGCTGTAGTTGGAAGAGAGCCAAGAGAATGTGAGCACATGTGAGTCTAACTGAAGGCTGAGAGAGGAGATGCAGAAGAGCATCGCATGCGGTTATTAAAAATAAATGAGTAAATAAATAGATAATAAATAAATAAATAAATAAAGCAAAGGAATAAGTAAATTTATTCATAAACAATAAAAAAAAAGAAATATATGCATAAATTATTAATATAATTAAATTAGTAAAAAATATAAATGCGATAATATTATAGTAAGTAAGTTAAAAATAAATAAGTAAATAAATAAATGAAAAATAACTTGTAGAGGAATTATATAAATATATAAAATAATAAAAAAATACATAATTATAAAAAAAACAAAAAAGAAAGAAGTAAAAAAATAATTAAGTAAAAAATAAATAACAAATAAAATGATAAATGAATAAATAAAGAAACACAAACCAAATAAAAAGTATTAAAATAAATTAGAAAGTTATAAAATATATGTAATATTTCTTGTTACTTGTATGTATACTTGTTCAATATATCTAAAAACAAGAAAATAATAATAATAATAAATTAGCAGGAAAAATGAAATAGATAAATCAAGTAAGTAAATAAGGAAATAAAAAATTAAATTATTATAAAAATAGTAAAATAACGAAATAAATATATATATACAAATAATAAATACACAAAAAAATATATATAATAGATTTACACATATAATTAAACTAACAAAAATAAACAAGGCATGCAAATGAATTAATAAATAAATAAAAAATAAGAAAATAAATAAAAATTTATATATATTTGGATAGTATGAATAACTAAGTAAGGTTAGGTTTGGTAGCCGCATCGCACATTGCGACAACAATGCCACTTAGACCACTAATTGGGTCCGTTGTGAGCCGCGGGGCTGGGCTACATTTCCCTTTCCATATTGAACCATCCTGAGCTTTTGACAAAGTGTAAAAGGTTGTTGATATCTAAAGTGTATAGATTATCCATATTCATTAAGAAGTAGGATCTTAAATTTCGGTTCTTGCTATTGGCTAGAGCTGGGCATGTGCAAAAAAGGTGTTGAATTGTTTCCAACTCCTTTTCATTTCTACAGCTACGACAGAAATCATGCGTGTAAACGCCTAATCTCCTTGCATGATTTCCTATGTGGCAATGTCCTGTGAGGGCCCCTACTAAGGTCCTGATTTGAAGTCTACTCAATTTTATAATACTTTTGGACAGACGTAGATTTAGCCTTGGCCATGTTTGCCTAGCAATTTCACAGGTGTTAACGCTAATCCATCTTCAATTTGCACAACTGATTAGTGCGTCCTTAATAAGAAGCTTACAAGTTGCGAGAGGTACCCCCATAAAATTACTTATGTTTGACATACAGGTACCTTCTCTCGCAAGTTGGTCAGCCCAACAGTTCCCTGGTATATCTCTGAGGCCTGGAACCCAGCATAAGATTATACGATATTGCTTGGCCATCTCATTTAGAGATTGGCGACAACGTAAGACACTCCTTGATGTTGTTTGGAATGCATCCAGGGCACGTAGGGCAGCTTGGCTGTCTGATAGAATGCAGATATCTGTTGATGATATTCTATTTATCCTTAACCATTTTAAGGCTTCATGAATAGCATTTATTTCTGCTTGAAGAACACTACAGTGATCCGGTAGTTTAAAGGATTCATTAATAGAAAGCTCTTCGCAATATAACCCTGATCCTACACCGGTGCCCATTTTAGATCCGTCCATGTAAATCTTAACGCATGTGTTGGGTGTTGGATCTTCTTCAATCCACTCAGTCTAGAAGGGATTTTCAAGAAATTCCTTTCGAAGCAGAGAATAGGAGGGTGATAATCACAGACAGTGGATATATCCGCATACGAATCCAAGATAGTTGAATGTCCATGTATGATAGTCTTCTATTATACGCTCGCTTTGAGCCCGCTAAGTATTATTTGCAGAAGAAATCTAGGGATGGCAGATGTAATATGATATACAAAGCCATGGATGGCGTGGTTTCCATGACGCCACATATTGCTAATTCCGCTGATCTCTGCATCTTATTCAATAAATTAGAATAGGTTTTTTTCTGCATAGCACACCACCAGATAATGTTTCCATATAGAAGAATGGGTCTGACGACAGCAGTGTAAAGCCAATGAGCAACCAAGTCTTACCTAAAGCTCTCTTACAGGCATAAAAAGCTAGGTTCTAAGATGTTTGACTTCCAAGTCAGTTTCCTATCTGTGTTTAGTCTCAATTACTTGGTTTCTTTCGAAATCACAAGAGCTTCTCCCTTGAGCATAATTGGACTTAGCTGAGGGATTCTGTGTTTCCTAGTGAACAATATGCGTTGTGTTTTGTCTGGGTTGACTCCTAGACCACACTTTTCTGCCCACCTAGAGCATTTTGTATTAGGCCTCTTAAAGAAGATACAAATTTACCAATGTAGGTACAATTTACATGATCGGCGTAAGCTATCACCTTACAGCCCACCGATTCCAGTATTAACAGAAGTTTATTTACAACTGCGTTCCATAAAAACGGTGAGCTGATTTGACCTTGCGGGGTAACTAAGTAAGCAAATAAATAAAAAAGTTCATTAATTCATAAAAAGTGGGGAGTACAGAAATCAACAAATAAAAAAAATTCAGGAAATAGATAGAAACAGTTAAATAATTAAAAGTAGTAAATACAGACGAAAATAAAAAAATAATAAAAACCAAAATAAGAAATGAAATTATAAAAAATAATAATACGCCAAACAAAAATATATTTACATATATATTTCAACTAATAAAATAATATAAACAATATAAATATTAAATAATAATAAAATATAAAAATGAAAAAGAAAGCAAATAAATTAATAAATTAATGAATTAACTAAAAAATGCACAAGAAAAGAAAATATTGTATATGAATAATTAGGTAAATAAATAAATAGAAAATAATATCATTAACTCATAGATAAACGAATATAAAAAAGATGTTGAAATAAATAAAATATTTATTTATAAACAAACAGAAAAAATTAAATAACTAAAAAAAGGAAATAAGCACGGGAATAAAAAAATTAAGGAAATACAAAATTAGTAAAATAATTAAAAATTTAAATTATAAAATACAGAAAAAAAACTATAAATAATAATTGAATAATTAAATTATTAAAAAAAAAACATAAAAAATTATAAATAATAATAAATAACTAAAAACATCAAAACAAATTAATAATTGAATAAGTAATAAAATAAAACATAATAAAATATTTTTTTTTTTTGCCTTAAAGTTGAGACAAAGAGTTGCAACTACGAAATACTGGCTGGGAAAAATGATATATTCAAATGTAAATAGTGTCAATATGTGAGGTTAAATAGTTTTGTGTTGTTTGTAGGTATATTACAGTTATTTATAGTTAAATAAAAATAGTTAATATTATTTGTGTGCCTTTGGAAAGAGACACGCCTTTGCGATCCGTCTCCCGAATGCTTTCAAAAACATCAATCTAAAATAAATTAAAGAAGCAAAATTTTGCAAGGGATACATTTTGCAGAATGGACCGTTCAAAAATAAAAACGGTTTATTTTATAATAATTACAAGAAAATTAGCAATTTTGAAATATTCAGCATGGTATTGGTTTGAAAAGGATCGAAATTGATGCAAAAATTATGTTTAAATTTATTTGTATTTTATGCACAAAATTCGACATAGAAAAATCCACTTATCAGGCAAAATCGATGCAGCTTTACGAGTATTACATCGACTTGGATTTATTTCAGTTGGAGTATTCGATTCACTTGAAGCCAAGAGCCAATGCCGACGTATCCATGCTGATGGTAAGGTACTAAAATATTTTGAATAACAACGTTGCTGGGCTAGGATAAGTATTTGTATACACGCAATGGGTTCTTGAAACAAATCCTAATATTTTTCTGCCACTGCCTCTATTGTTAGTAATTGCGCGACCGAAAATGATTCGAAAAAATTTTTTATTAATCAATTTATGTGATTTTGTTTGATGCGAAATTTTACACGCTTCTCTAAATTATCAAAAGATTCTGCTGTGTCCTGTTTGGGAATGTTGCATAGGATGGTAGTCATAGAGACTTGAATGGCCTGAATCGATTCTTGATGACTTTCTTTCATCAACACATGCAATTTCAGTAGTCGATGTTAGTCGCAGAGTGCCAAATGGGACGAAGAAGGGGAAAGGTATAGTAAATAATTTGCGTTTTCGATAGAAACTCCGGCTTGTGCGGCTAAAATCTTGAATTGAGCTCACGAAGATCTACAGTATTTGAGTTTGAAGAATTCTCAATTCCATCTCAAAAATTCGCGAAGCCAAATTTTTTATTACTTTTTATTGAAATCACGTAGTTTGATATTTTTCGAGCAGAATCCACTTTGCCATTACCATTTGGCCTTTCACCGCCTTTGAGCGTTTCTTTGCCCCATTGAAATATTAGCTTTCCCTCAGTTGGTGCTGAAATTTACACCAAAGCGCATTTGGAAGATGCATCACACGGTATCATGGGTTGTCTTCATACTAACAAAAAATTACTTGGATCAGTTATTCAAACGTTAAAAAAAACTGAAGGCCATAGTTTAAAGAACAAGCGAAACAATCACCATCAAACTCACACCAACATAATTTGGTCATGCGAGAGGAAAGGCCATGCAAACAGCGCCGCATGAATACGAATTGCATATTTAGGGATTTCTAGTCTTCAGGGATAACATTGACAATATTCTCATAAAACGATAGCATCTCCATGTTATTGAAAGTACTTTGAACTACATGGCACATGGCAGCATAGATCTTGATTTGAAAATTTTTTTTTTTTTCATATTTCATCATCAATTATTTGTAAATATATCAGGGTCATCGATGACTTGAAGAACTAAGTATTGGATTGTTTTACTTTCTACACTGACTGACACCAAGACTGAAAATGGTACTGAAGATAGATTGGATTTGGACAATAACTTAAGATACTTTAACGGAAAGTTACTGATCAAAAATAGTTTAATGATGTAAGTTGAGGTCAAAGCCATGGAACAAGGTTAAGTTCATGAAGCAGCCGAGATTCTATGGAGTTCAAAGCAACGAACTGGTTGATGAAAATGCGAGTTACAGTTCTTTGGAGCATTCACTTGGATTGGAACCCATTTTGGTGCCCAGCACACTAATAACATTCGAATGCATCAAAGTTCTCAGTAATAGAGAGATTATGAGATAAGTTGATGTAGTACTGGCGCCTGCAAAATTACTTATTATTTCCTGAGAAGCATTGACAGGGTTGTAGCAAAAAGTTCATACCCGAAAGGAAAAGTGAGCTACGAGCCCTGATTGAACTAATTACGAGGCACAATCCGTGCGGACGATATATGGTCACCATAAAAACCTCATCGACGATCCAGTTTGTACACTTTGTTTGACAAATGAGTACAATACAAAGCATTTTCTCTGCTGCTGAGCGACATTCCCCAGCCTTAGATGGCACATTTTTCTGTCGAACGAGCCACATTCTGGAGCAATTTCTCTTGGACATACTGATAATATTCTTAAAAAAATTTGAAAATGTATGGATGCCTAATGAATTTTCACTCCACTTCTCTTTTCTTATCTTTTAAATGCTCTCTCAACTAGAAGGTGGCGTAAAATTAATCCTCCTGTCGTAAGATTTACAATTTTTGCAAATGGAGTCGTACGTTAATCATATTTGATACTTCAGAACTAGATAGCTAAAGTATCTAGTGTAAGCTATACCAAATACCAAAATAAAATTAGATGATTAATTTTGCGCCACCTTGTACAATGAGCGATGCGGCTCAAAAATGTGGAACATTTTCGGTTATCCATAATTCTATTCCATTTCAAGTAGATATTTGATAATGCAGAGAGAAATCTAAGCAAAATTTGGTGTGGTAATTAGTCACCTAGGCAGGATTGGTGGAGTTATTTTTATAAAAAACTTCATAGGCTGGCAAATTACTCTGGCACTGGACTCTTTTTCAGATCATGAATAAACACATATTCAACCATGCAAAGCAGAACCTAGAATTCGGCATTAATGGACTTTGTTTACAGGGTCCTTCAAAAGACACGTCTCAACATTGTTTTAAAATAAAACTTTCAAAACTTGAGATTCTTTCAGCTTCAACTCTTTTTTATTCAAAATACGTCTGTTAACAACTTCTGAAGAAAAATTACATTCTTTAAATGCCCACCATAAGAACGTCTGCAGGTAAAATTCGCCAAATCGTCGACGATGAATAGTCGTGAATACCTAATTGAGAACGTCGAGATATCGATCTTGAAGGCTCAATACTTTGCGTAACAGCAGCAATATTCTGAATAGAACGTTTAGTTTTCGTTCTGGCAGTCCTTTTTCTATCCTTGATAGCGTTAGTTTTTCAAATTTGTTTGCGCTCGTTTGAATTCTCGATTCATTCGGATCATCATTTTCATAATTAGTTTCAATAATTTTAACGCATTCTTCTACCGTGTAAAATTGTAAACCTGTCTACTTGAAAAATGTTAAAGTTGGCATAGGAAAAGGCACCATCTAGAAATAATTCACTGCTGACATTTGGGCGTCACTTTTGAAAGAGCCTTTACTTGGTGCTGGGTTTTAATGAAGTGCCATAAATATTTAGAAATCACGTCTATAATTTTGAGAAATTTATTTTATATTGTATTTTGATATAGATATATTTTTGGTTTGTTTTGAGTCCTAATGAACGATATAAATGCGATCTGATTCCAATTTTTTTTTGTTTTGCTAACCTCTTTGTTTTACTAAACTCCAGCAACGTTGTTATTAAAAAAGGATTATATTCGTATGTACAACATAAGGCGGCATATTTCTCTGCAATTCATTAGAATTTCTCAACAAAATAATATTGTAGCATAAATTATTGTATTTTCATTTAGAAGTAATTAAAAAATGCCCACATATTTGATATCAAATTGCATTCTTTCTATTTTGGATTGTTTGTAAAATATTATAACTGTACATTTTCATATTTAAATAGGCAATAAATTTCTGTAATAAAAATAAAAAACACAAAAATTTAACTACAATATTAACAATGTGAGAAAAATGCAGAAATATATAATTTTTTGTTTTTGTATTGATTTTATTTGTAATAAAATGGTATATTGCAATAAAGTAAGTGGTAAAAGTAATTGAAAAAAGGAATTAGTAGTAGTATTTAGTATTTAGTAGTAGTAGTAGTAGTAGTAGTAGTAGTAATAGTACAAGAGGACTATTTATATGATTTTTTTTGTTGTTTTGAATGTATTTACCTTCTACGAAAGGTCGGTATCAAATCAAGATTATTATATTTTGAGTTTGAGTAGTGAGTACGAGTAGAGTAGTAGTAGTAGTAGTAGTAGTAAATAGAGGGGGAGTGGAAAAGAAAAACTTGTTTAGAGTTTGATTTAAACGATTGATTGTTCATTGAATAAGTTTTCTTTTAATGTTGGCACTAAAAAAACGTTTGCTCAGCCACTCACACGTGAGTGAGTGAAGCTAAACGCTACTTTGTATTTGAAAAAAGTGTATATACTTTTTTTTTAATGTGCTGTTGAAAGAAGTAGGAAAATAATAAAATTCTTTAAAATTCTTAATTAAATGAATTCTAGTTTGAAAGAATAAATTATCTACTAAAATTAGTAATTAATAGAACTATTAGTTATTATGTTTACTGGCTAACGAGGAGTCTTTTGTTAAAATATTTTTTTATATTTAGTTTGAGAATTTTTTTGTTGTTGTATAAATGGTTTACATTTTGGTCTTAAATGCGGATATTTAAATAATTTTTCAGTTTACTTAATGCATTTTGAACTGGGTGTGTTGAACTAATCGGGTAGGTCTTTGCACTCTTTCTGCCTCATGTAACTGTTCTTTGTACCTGTAAATTTCTTTGTACTGATTTATGCTTGATTTTTGATTGCAGTAACACAAAACACACTTCCACTGACGCGTGGCGCAAATACGTCTGTAAATTCACACACACAAGCTACTTATACTCATAACACGCGAGTTAATGTTTCATAAAGAAGTGTACACAATTAGTTAAAAGTTTGTACTTAGTTTAACAGGCAAATTTGACTTTTGCTTGTAGTTGTAGAAAAAGAAAAAACAACAGATACTTAAACGTATATTGAAAATTCGCACCCGTTAAGTTACTTATTTGCAGTGTTCGAAATTCATGGCATTATTCGCAAGGACTTAATCGCTATTTAATTTAGTTTAATTTTAATTTTGTTACTCATTATTTTTATATATAGGAAAAAGTAATCATAAAATAGTAGAAATGCAATAAGTTTTGTAATTTAAAAAAATCAAACAAAAAAATTATAATAATAAACCACATTAACTTTTAACGTAGCTGGTAACGTTGTGGTGCACCAGCAGCACAGCCAGTATCACATACCTGTCCGCCTTCACCTTCAACGCTGACCAAGTCTCGCCATTCCTCGATAGTTTGCGCCAAGTCAATAGTGCAGAGTGGTACCTTCACTTCGCCGATTTGATCGTGTTTGGAGAAACGATCGAAATCGAAAATGGCAAATACGAGAGTCTTGTTCATGGCATCAGCATAGGGTAAACTCTAATTAGCGTAAATGGAACGTAAAAGGCACAAATGTAATTGAAAATGAATGCAATTGCGTGGAAATAAGAACGTGCACATTTTTACCTTAAATGTGAAAGTTTCATTGAAGACGGGATTCAACGTTTTGCGATGTACTTTAGTTTCGAATTTCTTCTTCTTATCGGGCAGCAGATAAACTTTAACATAGGGATCCGACGTACCGCCCATATCAAGAGCGGGTAATTCTTCAGCTTGTATAACCGTGACCGCCAGACTGTTCGAGTTGAAGTCATATTCGAGCTGTTAAACAGAAATCGGAAGAGAATAGAAGCAAAAGAGAGAGAGAGAGAGAGAGAGAGAGAGAGAGAGAGAAAGAGAGAGGAATAAAGAGAGAGATAAAAGCAAAAACAAAAACATGGCAAGCAGATGCGAAGAGATTTGAGACAAAAACAAAAAACGCGTGAAAAGAAAGTCGCAGCGCAGCATCCAGTAGGTGGTGAATTTTGCGGAGCAGCGCGGTAAGAGGAAAATATTTATATTAGTTTACTAATATTTATTTTTAAGGAAAATAATTGAATGATAACTGTAACACATAGGAATTAAAATGTGTGTAATGTTGTCGAGAATCAAGTTGAGAAATTTTAAGTGGCTGTGACGCGATTTAAAAAAAAAAATTAATGCAAGATATTTTAGCATAACTGCAAAGTGCGCTAGAATGAGTTTAAAAAATCACAAAATGTATGCTAGATTTTCAGGTGCATAGCGTTGCCAGAGCGTTATTATAACACCGTGCGACAGTAAAAATTATACAGAAAAAATTTAATATACATGTAAAACAAATTCTATAGTTTAAAATTTTAAAACATTTTAGTCACTATTTGTTTATTATTTCTTTTATTTTTGTTAAGTTTGCATAAAAATATTGTTTTTGATACAGTAAATATCATTTCTGAAAGTTTTAAAAATTCTACTTATTTTCTTAAAAAAAAATTTTTTGTTAAATTTTAAGAAAAAATTAAAAACTTTATTTTTATTCAGTTCTTTCTTTTCTCAGTCATTTAATATAAAAAAAATGTATTTAGAGTTTTAAAGAATTAATTTAATTAAAAATACATTTTTTTAAAAACTCTAAAGTTTTAAAGAACTAAATATTCAAAAAATTTTATTCATATCAAAATTTTCAAAATATCAATTTCCTATTAAATAATAAAGCATCCTATTAAATGAAAAATCATATGTCCACTTATTTAAAAAATATTTTTCTTATATTTGAAGAAATATATTAATATTGTCCTTTGAAAAATGTAAGCTCAAAAATTCTTGAATTATTGAAAAAAAAGACAATTACGTGCCTCAAACTCTCAAAGAGCATACGCCCATTTCTTTAAAAAATATAGTATTGTATAAAAATATCCTTTGAAAATTTTTTCCCCGAACTATTTTGAAAAACAAAAAAAAACAATATACAGGGTGGCTGATGAATTTTGCTACATTAAGAAACTCAAATAACTTTTTTTTAGTGTATAAAATTCATTTATTTTTTTTTCAAGTTGAAGGTCGTTAAATTTTATTAAATGTAGCTTAACTAGTTTTAAAAATAATTGAATTTAAATGCCCCCCCATGCTCGTTGACACAAGTGCGGCATCTTAGTAAAAAGTTGTTCATTGCTGCTTTGAGAGTTGCGGCAGGAATAGCCGTAATTGTTGCCCGAATGGATTGTTTTAGTTCATCCAAATTTGTTGACTTTGTTTTATAAACTTCTTGTTTACATAAACCCCACAAGAAAAAGTCAGGTGCAGTAAGGTCAGGCGACCTGGGGGGCCAACGAAATTCGGAGTTTCTTGAAATCAGTTTATTGGGAAATTTTCGTCGCAACTCTGTCATAACAGTCTGGGCTATGTGAGACGTTGCCCCATCTTGTTGAAACCACACAGAGTTGAAAGGAATTCTCTTTCGGCGTAGTTCTGGATAGAAAAATTCTTTCAGCATTTTCAAATAACGGTCTCCAGTAACCGTAACGGTGTGACCATTTTCTTCAAAAAAATAAGGCCCGACAATACAGCGTGAAGAAATCGCACACCACACTGTCACGCGAAGAGGATGCAATTCCGTCTCGTGGAGTATCTGTGGGTTAGAAGTACTCCATATTCGACAATTTTGTTTGTTCACATTGCCGTTTAAATCGAAATGGGCCTCATCAGACATGAAAAGGCAGTTTAACATGTTTTGGTCTTCTTCCACCATTTGCAGGATCTTCTGGCAAAATTCCAAGCGAATTGGCAAGTCTGCTGCATTCAGTTTGCTAACCATTTGAATTTTGTAGGGAAATAAGTCTAAATCTTTGTGCATTATTGTTTGCAAAGACTGTCGGCTGACACCAAGTTGAGCAAATAAGCTTCTTGTTGAAACCCTTGGATTGCTTTGTATAGCTGCAGCTACAGCAGCGATCGTTTCCTCCGTCTGAACTGGTGGGTTTCGATGATAAGGCCTTCTTGCGACTGTTCCTTGCTCAGCAAAATTATTCACCAGTCTCATTATGGTCCATCTGCTCGGGGGATCGCCGCCAAACATCCGCCTGTACTCTCTCTGTACCAAAACTACGGACTCCAGTGCGTGATAGCGGCGGACTATCCAAATTCTTGTTTGCGTGTCCCAGTTATCCATTTTAATAAATTTTAAAGATCAATCTGCAAATTAAAACAAAAATGGAACAGATAACTTAAAAAGAAAAAAAGTTATTCAATTTTTTTTTGGTAGCGGCTTTCATCAGCCACCCTGTATTAGAACTGTACGGTAGATACCTATGAAATGAGACTTCCACCTATTAGTCCATAGATGTCGCTAGGAGTATTTTAAAGCCTTCCCAAATGTCTTGTTTTTTTCGTCTGTCATCTGTCAACAATATTCAGGTCATTGTTTGTTATGTTTCATATAACAATGCATTTTTGTCGCTCTTAAAAATGTCGAATTTCGTGCCTTCAAACTACGCTTTGCGGATATCGATAATTTTCTGTTATCAATTGAAGAAAAACGCTTCTCAAGCTCAACAATTGCTTATGCAAGCTTATGGTGGACATGCTATAAGTAGAGCACAGTGCATCAGGTGGTTTGAAAAATTCCGAAGTGGTGATTTTAGCGTGGAGAACGAGGACCGTGGCCGGCCATCGAAAAAGTTTGAGTACGCCAAATGGCAAGCATTGTTGGATGAAGATGATTGTCAAACCCAAAAAATTGATGGCAGAGCAGTTGGGAGTGACCCTAAAAACCATTTCCAAACGTTTGAAAGACATGGGCATGATTTTAAAGGTCGGAAGATGGGTGTCGCATGAACTGACTGAAAGGCAGCAAGAGAACCGAAAAACCACTTGTGAAATGCTGCTCTCCCAGTTCAAAAGGAAGTCTTTTTTGCATCGAATCGTTACGGATGATGAAAAATGGGTGCATTTCTCTAATCCCAAGCGTAAACGATCGTATGGTCCGCCCGGCCACAAGCCAAAAACAACAGCCAAACCAACTCGCTTCGGCCGCAAGGCAATGCTGTGTGTTTTCTGGGATCAGCGTGGTATGATTTGGTACGAGCTATTAAAACCAGGTGAAACAGTTGACGGTGCACGCTACCAACGACAATTGGCCGATTTGAACTATGCACCGCCACATCGAACAAGAGCGACCCGGGAATTGGTGGAGACGTACAATTGGGAATCACTGGTCCATGCGGCTTACTCACCAGATTTAAAGCCTTCCGATTATAATTTGTTTGCATCGATGGGCCACGCACTTTCGGAGCAGCGCTTAAATTCTCACGAAGAAGCCAAAAAATGGCTCGATGATTGGTTTGAGCGAAAGACGGCCAATTTTTTTGGCGCAGCATCAGCAAATTGCCTGAGAGATGGGAGAAATGTGTCGCTAACGATGGATATTATTTTGAAGATTAAATTTGTAACCATTTTTTTTGTTAATAAACGTTTGAAATTACAAGAAGGTCTCATTTCATAGGTGTCTACCTATGTATGTACCTCAAATTCATTCTCTTTACTGTTGTATGAAAACTTAAAAAAAAATAATATATACAGTTTAATTTTCCTTCCATGAAATGAAGTATACGTAGTGTGTACTATAAAAAATTTATATTTGTCCTAGCGCTCGTAACCAAAATATTGTTTTTAATGACTAAATATTTCCGCTTTTGTTGGATATCCATATTAATCTCGTAAAAAAAGAAAAAAAAATTTTGCCCTTTAAAAAATTGCTGAGAAAATGAAAAACTGGGTAAGCAGCATTACCACATACTTGGACATATATAAAATCTATAGTTTCACGCACATATACACGTTTTTGTGGATAATAAAAAAATTGTGTTTTATCGCACAGTGTAATATTTCAAACTTAAAATTTTTGTATCATTTATTTATATTGCAGCTAGCCTTAAGTGGGCTAACAAGCAATATTTTTTCTTCTACCTATGTTGCCATTCTTCCTCATACATGGAATTGCGATTTGTTGCTTTTGACAAGAGCTCAAAACAACTTTCCTATTTGCCAGGGGCCCAGAATCTTATAACTTTTTAAGTCAAGGTGATTCAAGTCAAAAGTGATATTTGGACTTTTATTCTATTTGTACGTAAGAGGGTCATTTGAAAAGTCCGTGCAAAGTCAGAGGGGTGGCACTACTGGCTCGTATTGAAGTTATGCTTACTTAGTAGTACCTTTCTTTGTGTTTGGTATTCGTTTGAATCGGGGAAGTCGAGTGATTTTTTTCCATCACGACAACGCACCAGTCGACATAGCACCAGCCTACAGTGACTAAATTCGTTTACAGGGGACGCCGCAGGGTGGTGTCCTTTCGCCCCTACTTTGGCTAGTTGCTATTGACGAAGTACTGATAATGTTAAATAAGGGTGGGGTTAACGTGGTAGTATACGCCGATGACTTGGTCTTAATGGTATTGGCACCGTTTCTTTCAGTCATGGCTGAGATTTTGGATAGGTCACTGGCTGTACTCAGTCGCTAGGCTACTACCTGCGACCTCCGAGATAACTCTGACAAAACAGAGCTTGTGCTATTGCCAGAAAATATAAACCTACACCCTTTCGACTTCCCACATTAAATAACCACTTTCTCCCGCTTTCATCGGAAGTTAGATATCTTGGAGTGATACTTGACTCCTAACCCCATTGGAAGCTACACATTGAAAATCGGGTAAAGAAGGCCAGTATAGTCTTCTACTCCTGCAAAACTCTGTTCGGTAAAAAATGGGGACTCAAGCCACAGGTCGTGCTGTGTATGTACAACGCAGTGGGCTTGCCAACTTTAACGTATGCATGCCTGGTTTGGAGCATATAAAACTTGCCCCAGTGCTGCCCTGAATGTCGTTTTGCACTTAGTGCAATCAGGTTAAAGGAGGTTGGCCTGTGGAGGCAATCTCTCAAGGGACATGGTAGCGTTTTCGGCAGTTAACACCGTATTTCTCCGAACTTCGAACAAATCTCTCTATCCGCAAACTAGAGTTTGAGGGTCGTGCTAGGGCAATTTTTCCAAATAGGCAGTATTGGAGGGGAAAATCTGCACCGAAGCTTGCACCTCTGTGTTCACTGACGGTTCTAAGATTGAATCGGGAGTCGGAGCAGGTGTTTTCTCTAAATCAGCCAATTTATCTATCTCCTTTAAACTGTCGAATACTGCTAGTGTTTTTCAAGTAGAAGTCTTTGCGATCCTGCAGGCATACAAAATGCTTAGGGAATGCGGGAGCGAGGGCGATATTAACATTTTCTCCGATAGTCAAGGCGAGATCAAGACTCTGACGACGCCATAGTGCAGAACGAAATTTGTAAACGCCTGCAAGGAGGAGATGAAATCTCTTGGGTGTGCAGGTAATATTTCTGTGATCTGGGTTCCAGGACATAGGAACATAGAGAGAAATGAAATTGGTGATGAGCTTCCCATTCTCCCCGGTCATCGGCATCCCCCTGACCGTTGTTAATGAGGAACTGCACAAATTATATTATTTCTCAGGAAAGCGAGGAAAAGATGGAGCTCCATTTCCATTTTAGCCCCAGTACAATATACGAAGAACTCAGAAAGTCCTTTGGACTCCTCACCCTTCAATTTCCAAACTCGTAGCTGTGTTAACCGGTCACTGGACGATCGGCATATACGGGGAAAAGCTGGGGTTACCATTTAACCCCCATTGCAGAAGCTTTGGGGACCCTTCAGAGAAAGAGACTGTAGAGCATTTACTCTGGGTGCTCCCTTTTTCGACAGCCTGGGGCAGTGCGTCAACCTAAACCCTATCAATCTTCCACATTATATCAATATCTCTGGTTGGCTGTAGATATCTCCCTGTTGGAGGTCTCATAATGGTATCAAAACGGCGCTTCAGTGCTACTTGAGGAGTACCAGACTGGCACTTCAACCATTTCGTAAAATTAATGGAAATAGAGTTACAACTTATTTCATATCACGCCCATTCTCCAGACTTGGTTCCGGCGGACCACTCGGACGACTATGTGTTCCGTGAATTTTTGACCAAGAATGAAACGACTGTCATCCACAGTCACTTGATATGGCTCCCTGCAATTTTCCTGTTTGATCAAATTAAAAATTCACTACGGGGAAACACTTCGGCGTTTCAACAGTAATGGAAAAATCAAAAACGGCTGTGTTGGCTATAATGAAAATAGAGTTCCAGAAATGTTTCAGAGCTGGATTAAACGCTGGCATGAGTGCGTTGCAGTTGATGGGAATTACAATGAAGGCAATAATATCCTTTTTGAGGGATGAACTTGTATTTTGAAATTTCTGAATATATTCCAAGATATTTTGGAGCTTTCTATAGTTCGTTCATAATTCTTTTGAGATGAGGCATATAAAATGTTGTAAGAAATTCCATCTTGGCGTACATTTGAAACCTTCGGCTTCAAGTCTCCAGTGTGTAAGCGTTGCGCTCTTGTTATTGTTATTACTATATTGAATTTGACTTATATATTATTAAAATTTCTTACAACTCTGGCAACACTAGTATGAATCAATAATTCTAAATATATTTTCCAAGTTCAAATTTGTTTTAGAGGAGCGTTATGAGAAAACATCTACAAAATTTTAATAAAAAACTAAATACAATTTTTATGTGCAACGATAAAAGTGGTGAAATTTAGTTATGATATATTATAATTGAGTTGTATATTTTAGACGGAAAAATAAGTATTTAAATTTATGCTACTAAGAATTGAGATTATTAAAATTTGAAAAGCTGTAAAAGGTATTTGAATTATTTTGCAACCATATAAATTAGTTTACACGTTCGCGTTTTCTATGCTCCACTGTGCTTTTACTGTATATTTTGTACTTGCACACATACAAATACACGTACACATATATTGGCGTGTTGTCAGTAGAGTGTAAACCTTGCTCGACTTGAGATCTCTCACTCTGCTTACCTTAAAATTCAGTCTTCCCAATTTTTGCTCGCTTTGCTTATCCTCCTCATCACCTTCTTCAGCATTTTCGGTGAGTTCCTCCATATCAGGCTGAACCTATGACATACCAGAACCCAATAACTACTAAGATATGATGGCGTTGTTGATACTTACTTTCTCTTTATACGCCGATCCTAATAATTGTACCGATTTCATATCGACACCCTTCTTACCCTTACCATCTTTGGTTCGTCGCTTCTTCAAGAAACGGCGTACACAAAAGAAGAGTATACCAAAGACGACGAGGAATACCAATATGATGATGGCCACTACACCCCATGTGGGCAGGCCGGTCTTCTCGGCAATCACCTCAGTGACCACTTCGCCGGCATGCCCAATTTTCTGGATGGTGGACACAGCTGTTGTGGTGGGCTCCTCTGCAAAGTGTCAATATATAATTAATTAATACCAGTATGCGAATTTGTAGATATATATGTATGCTTGCAAGTGTAATTTTCTGTCTTACCCTCGGCTTCTGTTGTGGTTTTAGGTGTCAAAGTGGTTGCCTCTGTGAACATTTTTTGACTTTCCGCTTGCTGTTCTTTTGGTTTTTGCGCTAACTCACGGAATACCTCACGCTGCGTGGTTTCCTCTATTTTCTGATCGGCCGCTTCCAGACTGGGCGTCGACTCCTCCGGCAGCTGTTCTTCAGTGTTCGCATTCGCGTTTGGCGGCATTTTGTGTTGCTGAAAGGAGAGAAGATGGAAGGGAGATTTTATTAAATTAAGTGAGAGGCCGTGGAAAAGAATTAGATAGATGGGTAAATATATAATTTGAGAGTAGTAGGAAAAATGGGGCTAGGCGACATGAAAAGTCCTTTGCTTTCCATAATATGTTAATATCCTCGACTGATTCCCTAATAAATACTTGGGGTACGGTACACTAGACAGGGCTAATTTACTGGGGTGGCAGCCTTTGGTCGGGAAAAACCCGAGTCATTCCGGTAACGTAGAATCGGCTCCGGCTGCCATGGGAATGCCTTATAAATACTTAAAGGTCTTCGGTAGTTGAATCTCCAACACCAAAACACCATAACTGTATTCTGTCTTATCTCTGCTGAGTGGCTGCCTCAACGTAAACATTGGATTGGAGACAGCCTTCTTGGCTGTATGGCTATAAATATAAATTTGCTCTTTAAACTTTTATCGAAGCCTTTTTATGCGTCTCGGTCCAAAATTATTTGCACATTGTAATGGCAATTTTTGTGCCAGCTCCATACACTACCTATCCCCACCACTTACTCATATCTTACTCGTCTGCATATCTCGAACCAAGATGCGAGCACTCGTAAGTTCAGAATTATCGATCGAGAGTTTCAGCTTCGAGCTCTTTGGGCGAAGCTGGTTTCTTTAGTCATAGGGTCAGATACATTGACCTTTTCAACTCAGAGTTCGCCCTCGCTCTTTAGAAGCTCTTTTTGATTTTCTACAATATATAAAAATATTAAGAGCGAACTATTCTAGGAAGAAATCTAATATCTGCACTCAGATGACACATTAAGCTGTTTGTATGGAAATGACAGCACCAGGGTTCTCCTTCACTCTTTAACTATCCCCAAATTGGTGTCTGATTACTAACGAGAGACCAATGAATACACAGTCCAACAAAAATGAACAGATCTCAATAATTATGAAATTAAATGTCTCCGGGATCAACTTTGCCGAAGACGATGCCAGTTCACAATTTTTCATGCCATCTATCCACAATTTTACAAAATTGTTACTCAACACGGTGAAATGTCAATAATTATTAAAGGGTTCGTATTCAGGATCAACTTCGCCAAAGGTAATACTAGCCCAGACGGACTGAGTTTCTTTTACGGATGATTTAATTTTTAAAAATTTTGATGAGCCTGCGAACTGCAGGTTGCATTCATTTTAACCCATACGAGTTTTTCGTTTTCGGTAACCCTCAGTAAAATTCACTGCTTAAAATTTCTGTGGAACAGTTCAACATTCTAATCTTTCAACTGCCTTTTTAATGAATTTCCATAATGCATGTTTTGAGAAACTGTAAAAAATGCCCGTTTAAGTAAAAGATAAAGGGTTACATAGAATGTACTACAAGCATTTTTTTTTTAATTCTACTATGGAAGTCTGAGGACAGAAATAATATTCCGACTTGTTTTTTACATGATATTTTTGATAAAGTATTCGCACTTTTGCCCAAAATTTTAAAATTTAATATCTCAAATGCCTCAAATGGAATTGGCTATGAGCTTCTTCCTCTTGCTCAATTAGGCTTCATGGAGCAGCTTTGCTCAAGCTGCAGAAGGGAGTTAGCGAGTTCTTTTTTTATTAATCTTATCAAATTGTTAGGTAAATTTTGGTCCACTCTCAGGTTAGTGACAGGCAAAACGTTTATTAATTTGCATAAAAGTCGAAGCATACAACTATGCTTTGTATATTAAATAATGAATGTAATTTTGAAAAAGAATTATTTGATAAAAAAATCAACTTATTCCGTGAAACAATTATTTTGTGCTAGTTTTTCACCCGCATTTACATACTTTTAGATAGTCCGGCGGTTTTGAAAGCCCTTCTATCAACTCTAATCAACTCAAAAATGGTAAATCACTGCCTGGGCCTTCTTAACATCTGAGGAAACTTTAACAGTATTATCTGTTAAGGCTCCTCGACATGAGGGATATGAGAGAAAAAAGAGGCAAACATGCCTGTGGACTTACACAAGGTCACATTAATGAATTTCTCAGTAAGTGGGAGGAGAAGAAGATCGTTGAATCCTGGCAAAATTCTAATGCCTGATGGAGAAATTTCTGATTTGTAACTCAGCAGAGTAGGCTTAAGACTTTTAACTGGTAACCTTATAAGCAACTGTAGACAGAGGTATCACTTAAACAAAATTTGTCTATCTGAGACCATCATCGGTCGATTCTGTGAAATGGACACTGAAAATTCGGAACACATTTTTTGTATATGTCCTACACTAAGCAGAAAAAGACTACACCACATTAGTGGTATTGCCGTGCCTTAATATAATTCAAGGAAAATAAACCGCAGAATGTTCTAAAATTTTAAAACAGCCTTAAAATATAGGGTACCTCAGCAGGCTTTGCACTGTAGATCTGTTTAGGCCACAGTGCGCAGTAGCCTAAAAATAATAATTATTTATTACATCAAAAAATGTATCCTACTACATGCATCTTTGGGACTTGTGTGTGCAAAAAAATTATGTGTGGGGAATTTGTTTTCATTCCGTTTCGCTGACTTTTGAAAATTTTCAAATTATCATAAAATAGTTGGCCTTCGAGTTTTGTAATTTTTTATATATTATCAGGGAAATTTTTCATATGCTCCTAAAACTATGGATTTGACATAGCAATATTGCACACTTTCAAATTTTAAAAGACCAAATAAAAAAAAAAATGTTTTTAAATATTTATGCTCGCTCTATGATATTAATATGGATACCAAACGAAAAAGAATATATCTCGATAATAAAAAAGATTTCTCTTCACTTACACGTTAGAGCAAATTTAGTACAATGTTGTACTGTGGAAATTTTATACTTAAATATCCTTGAAATTTCCTAATGAATTACTTTGAAAAAAAAAAGTATATATATATATTTATAGATAGGAAAGGTACATATATATTTGCATATGATAATGCATATCTCAACCTCGTTCTTCTTGCTGTATTATAAAAAAGTACTAAAAAAGTTGAACTTTCCTCCTATGAAATAAAGTATACGCCATGGCTTCCTCTGCTTACTTTTTCTCCTTTAAAGCTTTAAAGTTGTTTAAAATATTAAATTGATGCGAAAATGCAGCATCACTAAACAAAATTTATAGTTTCACGTCCATATGAAATTTTTCCAGGATAACAAAAAAAAATTTCAAATTTTGTGTTGGAAACTCAATTTCAACGAAACGAAACCTTACTCGGTATATTCTGCTTAAACGAAAAAACTATGCAGCAGCTGTTGTTCTTGGAATCACTACAAATGCTCTCTCAATTAGCGCCAATCATAATGTAATGTAAGAATGATTGTGTGTAAATCGTATTAGCTTTTCAGATGAATAACTAGATGTGTTCACGCAACTTTATATGTGGGGAAACAGCAACAAAAACAAGAGTTTAGCCTCGATTCCGCCTGGCGCATGTCAGTAAAGAAAAATATATAAAAATTATATTGCTCACTTTTATTTTATATGCTAGTATTCAAGGCTAGTAAACAAAATTAAAATGGGATCTGCAGATTGCTATGGATTGCGTATTATTTACATATTTATCTGTGATTTTTTCAGAAAAAAATTAAACCGACTTAGCACTTTTTTCGATAAGGCGTTAAATTTCTTGTTTTTCTCGAAACATTTAATAAATTTATCATTTATAGCTACAGCTGGAGTAATAAAAGTTTAGTAAAGTGCTGATTTTTTCTATGAAAGGTCAGAATTTATTGACAAAAGTTCATAGATATGAGAGGTGGTTTTCGCAGAAATATAAGTTCTTTAGTAAAGTGTGAGATTTGATGTACCCATGTGTCTTATTATCGTATCGTATTATAATTATTAATCTTTATTTGCTATAAATGTATTTTTTCCTTGTTCACTCCACTCGGGAGCTTAGGGCCTCGATAATACTCAGTCTTGCGTTGGTTTCGTTCATTTATTTTGCTTAACGGTAGGGTAGGTTATTAGCCTGCCTGTTATAAATTAATTCATAGTAAATATTATAAGGCACGAGCAACTAAAGCAATCGATAGCCTTCTAGCTTACAATACAAATTATGGTAAAGTTGATTGTAGTATTTATTGATATTTAATAAACAAAAGTGTGACAAAATACATTTAAAATCAACTTTGCTCTGTGAAGAACATTCAAAGTTCTAGACAATTACTAGTTCAAGAATCAATATTATAAGTATATAAATACTAAGGCGACCTGAACGTCTGCACTCAAGCGAGCTCAAAGTCATAAGCGTACAACGATTACAAGTGGGAATAGATGATTAGAAAAAAAATGAAGAAGTTGAACGCTGAAACGGGAGAAGCTTTTTAGCACCCTTTAGAGTCCATAAGAATATGTGAAATAAATTAGCAGCAATGTAACAGTGAATGGCAAACGCTATCGCGCCATGGTAAACGACTGTTTACTGTAGCATTTGCCAACTTCGACCGAAAAAAAATTGAAAACTGGAATAGGAGCACCAAGAGATTTTTTGGCTCCTAAAACATTCTGACTAAAAATCCTATTCTATTTAGAAAGAGGGTAGGTAGTCAAGGAGGGAAGGAGAAAAGTATCAGAGAAAGAGATAAGAACAAAAAACAAAAACCGTCGATCGAACTAACGAATTAAATATAGGGTGGGACATGTAAAATTTGCTTTTTGAATCGGCTATAAAAAAAACTAATTAATACTTTTTGAAACTTTTCTTTTTATTTTGAAGATTGAACATTGTCATTTATGATTGAAAAATAATATCGTTCAAATGAATGCCACGATTGGCTTTACAGTAGGTCATTCGATAAACCCAATTTTTAAGCATATTTTCGATTGTTTGGGCTCCAATTTCATGAATGACAACTTCGATTTCGTGTTTTAAAGCATCAATCGTCTCTGGATGGTTCGCATAGCATTTGTCCTTAACAGCTCCCCACAAAAAATAGTCCAACTGGCTTAAATCAAAGCTCCGAGGCGGCCAATTGAAATCGGAATTTCGGCTGATTATTCGGTTTTCAAAACGGTGGCCAAAAGTTCGAGTGTAACTTTGGCAGTGTGACAAGTTGCACCGTCCTGTTGAAACCAAATGTCGTCCATGTCATCCTCTTCAATTTTTGGAAAAAAAACTCGTTGAGCATGTCACGGTAACGCTCGCTATTTACTGTAACTGCGGCTCCTCGCTCATTTTCGAAAAAAAATGGCCCGATGATGCCGCCAGACCAAAAACCGCATCAAACAGTGACACGTTGTGGATGCATTTGCTTCTCTACAGTAACGTGTGGATTTTCTGAGCCCCAAATCCGACAAATTTGCTTATTGACGTAGTCACCGATGTGAAAATCAGAAAAGAAGAAGAAGACTCACCACTTTGGAAATAGGTTTTCAATATTTCCCAATTTTGTTCAAGCGTGTAGCGTCCCATTTCGTAAATGTCAAACCTTTAAGTAAATTATGAACACATTTGACATATCATTTGTGTTACCATTCTCAAAAAAATAGGTGGTTCAAAAAGCAAACGCTATATGGCCCACCTGTAGAGTTTTCCTTGCGTAGGGATCTAGGTCTTAGGAATAAAATACATCCAACGACAAAAAAAACCTTATAATTACAAATTTTTACATTTATACGTTTTATTTTAATTTTAACAAATTTTCCATAGACATAGTTCATTCTTTAACAAAAGTCAGATTGAATTCCGAATTCAGATTCCAAATTTTGTATGAAATTTTAAGTTTATCAGAAAATTTTAATTTACGATTGCTGGCATATGCCGATGACATTGTCAATCGACGCCATATGCAGCTTCCGATACCGTGATTAATTTTGCTTGGGTTTCATTGCATGCATTATATTTTACTACTGCAGCGCATATGGCTATGCAAAAATCTCTACGTGAATGATAATGATGGTAATGGTTGTACGGGTTAGGCTAAGGCCTTTATGCACTGTGACCAGATTGATTTATTGTGCGCCCCTAATTACATAATTATAGTTATTTAGTATACCGAGGAATCAAACCAGCTCCATAGGAGGGAGCAATTATAGTAGGTACGAGCCCAGGATTCTGTGTCTCTTGTGGCCTAATGCCTCACAGTTGGTGATGAAGTGTTCCATAGAGTGCTCTTCATCATAGCAGAACCTGCATAATCTTGTACTAGACAATCCTCTTGAGTTAAAGTCCTTATTACAAGCAAAGAGACTTGTAAGTGCTCCACAGAGTAATCTAGGGTTAGATCAGATTTTGCTCGGTTGGCATTGAAGTTCAAAACCTTCTTGGAGTGATTAAGGCCACTTGTGCCGTTCCAGTGTTCCCCGATTTTTCCATTTTTCATTTTTTGGTTTCCTGTTTTATATTATTTTTGTTAAGCCGAAAAATGGGGTTGGTCTAATAAATATCCCTTCTGTCCCTTTTTTGGCACAAAAGTCTGCTTTCTCATTTCCTTCGTGATCTCTACGTGAATAAGAAATATTAATTTCATTAAGATAAGAGTATTTATCATCGACAGTTCATCACCGTACTCGTTTAAATAATCTGACAGAGTTATTTTTTATGGTGCTGCTGACATTGTGAAGGAAATACAAATAAGCCCATATGTACATAAATATATATGCATATCTGTAGTGTATAGCACAAATATCTTTGCATTTAAATAAAATACGTTGCAAATATTGTGAGCAAACAAATAGTTATATTTGCATACACAAATTAAGATCTTTCGTGTATTTTATTACAAATTTGGGTTGCTTTGTGTGTGCAAACACATCACAATTTCAGCCACAATTTGATTAACAGCGATGCTTCAAACCAGCAATATTAAATAACCCACTGACTTATTGCTTTGCAATTGTGGTTTTCGCTTGCATGGAGCAAAACAATTCTCCTGTATCTACATATGTGAGTATGTTGGCCAGAGTTATGGAAAAATTAATTAAAATATACAAAATATATATACAAGTGGAGGTATGAGTAATAATACTCTGTGTTTGCAATTTGACTTGATTGATTTGCGAACTTTTTTTGTATGTGCTTCTGCGTGTCTACTTATCGATTAGTGCTTGGCTCGGCGTCCACTGGAACATGTTTTTACAACAGCGGACGATCCTGCGTAGGTAATGGCGAAAAGCTTCGCGGGTCTGTCGATCATGTCTTAGAAATCAGCCGACATTCTTTGGCAAACTATAGGCGCCTCCATTTAAGGTACAAAAATAACAACGATATTACATAATTTCTGAAGTTATGAAATATTAAAAAGTACTGAAAAAAGGCAGTGTGGCTGGAAAAATTAGTTATCTTAGTGCAACAACAGGAACATTTCTCTGAGAAAACACTTCTAATTTAATCTAGTAAGTCTTCCAAATGTTAAATAACTTTTGAAAGTTTTCTTTGTCTGCCAAAGGTGGCTGCTTTTATCGAAATAAACCTAAGCCTTAAGGAGAACTGATGTGATAATCAATGATAATAACAGAGGAAAGAGCGCATGTTAGTGTTGGAAAGACCAAGTTTTCAAGGGAATCCAAGTATAGCACAATGGACTTAATTGTGTCTGAGTGCTGCACTTGCTAGTTGTCCCGACAAAAAAAAAATTCTTCAAAAGACAGATGGCTGACGCGCATTTCTACTCTATACAGAATTGTATATAAAAGTAGGTGGAGTCCTGGCCTTTATGTGCTCTAATTTAGTTCATTTTTAAGGGTACTGCTTCTTGCAATGACACAATAACGGCACAATATTATATAATAAACTACTGTTAAGCATATAATAACGTATGAATTAGATAGCTTATCCGGGGCGTATGAGTGATTTTTTGCCATATATGTAAGTAGAATACGTACTTCCACGTGTACGCTAGGGACCTCAATATTAACGAATATTGCTAATCGGGATTCGCTCCGGTACACGGTTAGTTAGAAACAAAGTTATTTTTTGTTGGTTCTCGGGCTGTTGAAAACTACTTTGAGCGACTAATTTGTGTGTCTAACTAGCTCGTTATTTTAACATTATTTCACGCACACTTTTTCATTACTAAATCATACTGGAAGAGGTTACATTCAGTAAAACTTTAATAAGGCACTTGTTTTTTTGCTAAAAAATAGCAGGATACGCGTATTACTATATTAAACAAACATTTGCTAAATTTGATTAGCGGCGATTATTGATTTCGATTAGGGGATTAGTCCCGAAATGTAACCAGTAAAAACTATTGATTCATAAGAGTTAATTTTTCTTATACTAAGCATGTCAACGTTCAAAGTGGTTGTGAGTCCCGTAATTTCGGGATTTGTCTCGAGATATAACTTACTTAAATTCAGTAAAACTTCCATAGGGCTTTTGGTTTTTTTGCAAAAGTAAGAAGCATTTGGGCATACCACATTATATAATATAAAAAAAAATTAACTGAATGTGATTAGCGGTTATTATTGATTCAGCGATTTCGAGATTAGTCCCGAAATATAACTTTTTCAAAATCTATTAATTTGTATGAGTGATTTTTTCTTATCCTACGGATGTTTTCGCCCTTGCAATGGTATCATAAAGAATGAACCAAACTTCTTTCGTCCAAGTGAGCCCACTTTCTGGGCGACCATTACAACCTAACCTAACCTAACCTAACCTAACCGAGATTTATTGTAACTTTCTTAAGTTCAAAAAACTCAAAAAAGGCTTTTGTTTTGATGCTCAGGCATTTTAACAACTCATTTTATGATTTTGAAAAGAATTTCTAAGCATTAAAGATGAAAAAGTTTTTAATACTATTTATGTAATCAAGTTAAAATAACACAAACAAAGAATTGTTAAAGCAGCTGAAAAAGTTTTGAATAATAATAATTCTAAATAACCCGAACAAAGAATTCTTAGAGCAGGAGCTAATTCTTGAAAAAATACAATACATTTTACTTAAGTGTGGGATAGGAAAAATCAGTCAGGTATTTTACTTAAGTGTGGGATAGGAAAAATCAGTCAGGTGAACAAACTTTCTCTTACTTCTTAAAGCTTTCCTTTAGACTAAGAACACTCACACGATTCCAAAAAAACGGAACTTTATGGTTTATTACATTTGTGTTAAATGAGTTCACAAGAAGAGCAAAGCATACAAAGCTTAGTCTTCTGACCGTAATTCAAATTTACTTATTCGGTGTATAATAAAGTCTGCCGACGAAAGCCGCCACTTGCAATTAAAAGTTAGTTTTGGTAACTGGTCACTTTTTGTACACCCAAAAGGGAAAGTTCTGTAATTTTAATCAATGTAAAATTTTTATCAAAATTTAATTTCAAATCATTTCTTTAACTTGAAAAAATTCATAAATTGTGCTGATTTTCATATCAATTATTCACGTGATTTTTAATTTAATATTAAAAAAAGTTTTGGCATTCCGAGTCCCGCGATGGATATCACTCGTACAAGCAACACTCAAATAAATTAATTCCGAAGCTATCGATGCTTGAAAAACAAAGAGAAACCCGCGATTTCGAGATTACGGGATCCCAGAATTAACACTCCTCGTGCATACTACCAATCAAATGAACTCTACCCGACTGCCATGTTAGCTTATATTTTTAAAATATTTCAATTATGGGCAATTACTGTCGCTATTTCACCTTGAACTGTTTTTACCTCCTGCTCTATTTAAGTGGTCAGCTGCGCTTTCCAGCAAAATCTAAAAACACAGCAAAATTATGAATTACGATTGATTATAGTAATTCACGTAATATTAATAAATAGCAGTTGTGGGCAAGTTGCATGTTGTAATAGTGGCTCGCATATGCGTACAATGGTTTTAATTAAGGGGATTAAATTATATTATTTTAAATTGGGGTGCGCATTTTTCAGGCATTTTTCAGTATTCAGTAAAAATTGGTGAGTTCATTTTTGACCATGAAATGAAAAACGGCCTGGGTACCTGATAATATAAATATCTCGACCTCACGCGTCTTGAGACAAGCTCCTGCCAGAGGGTAAATTTGCAGCGAATATATTTCTCTGGGTAGGTAACGTACGAGAAACGTTGCATAAACTTTCGCTGTCCGTGTACTTTACTAGTGAGGTGTGTAAATTAATATTTGCAATAAATGGTTACATTACTTGATGGTATAGAAACAAGATTTCACATAATTACGGCCATTAGTTACTTAGTAGTCCTTGATTGAAAGACGATCGTGATGACTGACGCGACAATCTTGAAGAAAATCGAACCAAGCGTTGTGATTAAACTCCTTACAAAACCAGGGATAAGCGTAAAAATTATTCTCGAATAAATAGTGGCTATGCAAATCAAAAGTGGTCAAATAAATTTGGAAGGGGCAGGAGGAGTATTGAAAATGACATTCGCTCAGGCGGTCCTATTACTGCCGCTACTGCAGTAAATGTGAAAAAAGTTGAGAAACTTGTATTGGAGGGCATCCGAATAAAACTTAAATTATAAATTATTATATAAATTATAAGTAGAGGAGACTAACCTATCCATTGGTAGCATACACACCATCCGCCATGCTCATTTAAATCTCCCAAGGCGCGAGATGGGTACCGCGAGCGCTCACGCCCACAGAAATCAAATCGAGTGGAGTGCTTTAAAGTGCCTTTGGAGTTCTTTAGGCGAAATTCAATAAATATTTTTAACAGGGATCTACAGTTTTATGCCACCTCCGAATGGCACACATTTTTTATGAAAAGCTTTCTAAGCAGAAATACCTTCGGAAGTTAGCCATGGTTAGAAAAAACTTTTTCTGTCAATTGGTGCTTCGTACCTGGGAATTCAAGCCCGTGAACTTCCGAATGGTTGTCAAGTACAAACCAGTTTGGCTACCACAGCAACCTTATTGTCAGTGGAGATGAAATATGGCTTTATTAGTATGGCCCTGAAAGTAAACAAGGGTGTATGCAGAGACATAAGAAGAGTGCAAACCCTCCTAAAAAAATTCAAGTCAGTCTGTCCGCTGGAAAAACCATGGCCCTCGTGTTTTGGAGCTTGGACGAGATTTTATTGTTTGAGTACACGAAAACAGGCTAAACCATGAACGCAGCATTGTACTACTTTGTATAATTTAAGGGAAGCAATTACAGAAAAAAGAAGGATGGCGAATATTGACAGCCGGTGTGTTGCTTCTTCAAGACAACGCTTTGGTTCACACAGCGCGTGTTCGAAGGCCGCTGATGTTATACTGTCCATCCTATAGCCCCGATCTGGACTCTTATGATTACTTTTTGTTCCAAATTTGAAAAAAGATCTTCGTGAAAAATTTCTTTTCAGACAATGAAGAGCTCAAGACAAAAGTAAGCACACATTTTATAGAACAAGGAGCAACGATTTTTCAGAGTGCATTGAAAAATTAAGTTCACGATATTCGTACAAAAAGCGTATTGGGGTTATGGGGGCCACATTGAAAATAAAGCATATATAGTTTTACTGAGTTGATACTGATACTGAGAATTAATTTTATAGAATTTCAACTTGAATGTACCAGAAATACGACTTTTCAAAATATCTCAATGCGAGCGTCATCTCCAGGGTCTGAATTTATTGAAAAGCATAAAAGCATTTAATTTTATCTGGCCATTATACGTTTGGAACAAAAGTTCTGCTTTGGGTCATAAACAGGATTTGTGGAAACATTTCCAATTTATAAAATGCCATATACATAAATAATTAATAATGTTTTCATAAATCTATGATTGTGGCACAGCTGTATCAAAGGTGTCAATGGCGGCATGTACCACCCCACCTTATAGCTAAAAAAAATTTCGTCTCAAATCAATGAGTCTAAAGTATTTGTGCAAGAAAGAAAAATGTTTTATTTGGCTTTTTTACAATTTTATGGACAGATCTTGAATAGTTATCGTACATGTTTTTGTATAGGGAGTACAATTTATTATGGCAAAAAGTTCATTGGTTTATTTTCGAAGAAGAATGCGCACCCGCACGGGCACTTCGTCTAACCAAAAGTGAAAAGCCCACTACCTGAGGGATACGCGTCAGTCGTTTCTTACTCGTGCTAACCGGCGCCAATTGGACACACCAAGTGAAGTCAAGTCCTTCTCCACCTGATCTTTCCAACGCAGAGGAGGCCTTCCTCTTCCTCTACTACCACCAGCTGGTACCGCATCGAATACTTTCAGAGCCGGAGCGTTTGTATCCGTTCGGACGACATGACCCAGTCAACGTAGCCGCTGGATCTTTATTCGCTGCGCTATGTCTATGTCGTCGTAAAGCTCATAAAGCTCGTCGTTCCATCGCCTGCAATATTCTCCGTTGCCAACGTGCAAAGGTCCAAAAATCTTGCACAGAATCTTTCTCTCAAACACTCCAAGCGTCGCTTCATCGGATGTTGTCATCGTCTAAGCTTTTGAGCCATACGTTAGGACGGGCATGATGAGAACCTTGTAGAGTGTTAGTTTTGTTCGTCGAGAGAGGCAAATGGGTAGTATTTGGCTACTTAGTCCAAAGTAGCACTTGTTGGCAAGAGAGTAGAGTTACAGAAAAAAAAAATTTAGTCTTTCATTGTAGAAGTCTTTATAGAAGTGAATTATTCTAATGGCTAAAAAATGTCGCTTAGTTGCTTCTGAAGTAGAGTGGTTCCCTGCCAAGTGACTCAAGTACATATTTTGGATATGGTTCAAAATTTTTCTGATAATTGGTTTATTTTTAGGCTTAACTGTGATAAGAAGTAAACAGAAAATATTTTGAAAGAAATTGAATAATTTTGAGACTTATTGAAGGTTGAAAATTTTGGTATGAAGTTTTTTAAAGTCAGATATATTCTTTTCCTCTTAATATTTTTATAGTTTCTACACATTTTTTATCATTATTTAAGACAAAAAAATACATAAAAATAAATTTTTTGTTTAGGGAAAATTGGAAAACATTGTTGTTGGAAAATTTTTATATTTTTTTGGAAATATTTTTTATATTTTCTTAGAAATATTTTTTATATTTTTTTGGAAAAAAATAAATTTTTTTTTTGGTTAACATGTTTGGGAAACAATTTTTTGTTGAAAAGCACAACCCCGCCGCAGATATTTTTGTATATTTTTTATTAATAGTTGAGGTGTTGCTTAGTAATCCTTTAAATCTTCATGAACTAATTTTAATTTTAGTTTTAAAAAATTATGGGAACCCCTCCGGCAGAAATAATTTTGTATTCTTTTTACTAATAGCTGATACTGCGCTTTGTACGCCCTGAAATCTTCAGAGTGGGATCCCATAAACTTAAATTAATTTTTTTTGTTAAACATTTTGGGGAAATATTTTTTTATCATTTTCGAAAAGCATAGCCCCCGCGCAGATACGAGGTGTGTTCAAAAAGTATCGCGAATTTTGAATTTTTGCCGGTTACGAATATTCGAATTTCGATTTTTTAGTGGCGATATGTTGGTACTCATGTCTCTCACTCATGCCGACGAGTTCGGCCATTTTGAATGTTCAGTTAATTGTTGACAGCTGCTTTGCTTGCACGTGTTTCGACACGCCTTCGATTTTTACCTATTCAAAAAGATGGATCAAAGAACCAGGATCACATTTTGGGTGAAAAACGAAATTAAGTGCGCGGATGCATTCCAAATGTTGACTGTGTCATACGGAGAAGCTGCTTTGAAAAAAAACAACGTTTATCGGGGGTACAAAATATTCTCAGAAGGCCGAGAAGATGTAAATGATGAAAAGCGTGCCGGACGCCCCAGCACTTAATAACAGACGAAAAAATTGATGAAGTAAAAAATGGTATTAGCCAACCGTCGAATCACCGTTAGAGAAGTTGCTGAGAACCTAGACATATCGATTGGCACGTGCCATTCGATTTTTTTCAACGATTTGGGCATGAGACCGGTCGCCGGAAAGTTCGTACCAAAACTGCTTAATTTCGACCAAGAGCAGCATCGCATGAACATTGCTAATGAGATGTTGGACTCTGCCCGCGACGACCCAAATTTGCCCCAGAGGGTCATAACTGGTGACGAATCGTGGGTTTATGGTTATGCCATGGAAACCAAAGCTCAATCACCTCAATGGAAGCTGCCGCACGAACCAAGACCGGAAAAAGCGCGGCAAGTTCGGTCAAATGTAAAAGTTTTGCTTACCGTTTTCTTCGATTGCAGTGGCGTTGTGCATCATGAGTTCTTGCCACAGGGTAAAACAGTCAATAAGGAAAATTACCTGCAAGTTATGCGCAATTTGCGCGAAGCAATCCGCCAGAAACGCCCGGATTTGTGGAAGAACAAAAATTCAAAATATAATTAATCAATTAATTGCAGGTGTAGTACTGAGTCAAACTGGTGCTATTTATGGTTGCTGTGGTACATTTCTATTTCACTGAAAGCTTTTGTTGTATTAAATTAAACAAAATATTTGGTGAGATATGAGAAATTTAATTTTTATAGGGTAGAAATGCCACACAGCGGGAAGAAATGCTAAAATTCACAAACACAAATTAAATTTTAGCCACTGAACATATTTGTGGTACTTAAATTTTTCATCTGCACGCTGCTCCATTACTGCCAAATGACGTTGTGGTATAGCGATACAACAAAGCAACTCTCATTAGTGCGATTACGCTTTCAACTACGTTGCTTGGCCTGAATGTATGCAAACTTTTCAATTCAAATATTAAAAGGTGTTTAGTTTGCTTTTACACTTTAGGAACAGAGAAGTACACTAGAAATTTATTCACGTTGAAAAATATTTACAATAATAATAATGCTAAAATATGAGAGAAAGTAATAAATGCAAAATTTGCGTTAAAGCTAAAAATTACTAAAATTCCAACCCTTTACAAATAGTAAACATTTCAACATTTACTTAACAGCAAAATAAATTTGTTTGAGTAGACCATTTCATTTTCACTAGGAAATCGTATATAAGTACCTTTTTCATAGCCACAAGCTCTCATTTAAAATCTTTATTTAATTTTTATTTATAGATAAATTTGCCTTTGCTTTCCATTCCAATCGTTGTCAAGTCAACGCCAGTTCCGTGGCGATGTGGGCAACTTCATTACGAGAGTTGATGCTGGCATTAAGGCCTTTCCACAGCTTATTACTTAGCCGAGCTTAGTGCGGGCAATGGGGATGTATGCATGTATGTAGTAGTGCCAAAGTATGTGTGAATTGAATTGGAGTGTAAATGACGTCAGTGCGAAAGGATTTGTTGGTGGCTGGCAGCTGTTGCTGGCGCCTCTGTAAATGCAGATGAATTCAAGCGTTGCCAAAGCCATTTTTCATGTAGAAAACCAGCAAACACACAGAGTACACTGAAATACTTTTAAATGTGTATGAATGTGAACTTTTAGAAATGGAGTTTAGGAACACATCACTTAATTTCATTTATAGCACAAGTATTGTGGGCGAAATAAAGTTTCGAGTAGTTAAATATAGAAAGACACGTAACTAAGGGAAGTGGAGGCGCAGAGCATTGCAGGAAATATGGGACCACTTTCAATACGAATAAAATTAGTAGAAAATTTAAGAGCTGCAGAGAAATAATACCAGCAGCAATTTTTTTATGCATTAAGTCTCCGAAAAGTGCTATTTAAAACTCGCCTGGTTCTTGTAAGTTTCGCCTGATAGCCACTAATTGGCTTCAGCTAGAAATCTTTGGAGTAGCTAATGAATACAAAGCACCCAAGCGGCATATACCAGCTTGCTCACACGACACCACTTAAAGGCATCCCGGCTGACTTGAAAATCTGTTCATACTTATCTTACGAAGGCTTGAGATTTTAGCACTAGTACTCCTATACAGAGTATAGGAACTTGAATCCGAGAAGTGCCACTACAAATTCCTGGTTAAATTTAGATGCCTGCGTAAAGTTGAAAATTTCCATCTGTCCACTAAAAAGTAAGCTGAGACTGCTGGCTTTGCTAACAGATTGAAGGTTCCACGAAGGGCATATTACTTTAAGCTATGTCAAGTTACGTTGGTTGTCACTTTTCATGAGAATCTAAATGGTTGCACATCCAGTGGAGGTCGAATAGTAACGAATTGACGATAATCAAAGCCGACTAAGTTTATCACACACGACTAAATTATTAAGTGGCATGACGGTATTGGTGAAGACATTACTGCATTTTCAATGTTAATTTTGATCCCACCTATAGCAGAAGCAATTGTAGACTATCTTTTATGTATTATCTCCATACGTCCAAGGGAAAGGGCCTCGATATAATGCCAACACGTAGTGCCGGGTGGAAGTTAGCTGAAGAGGGGAGATTGTGTTTTTGTTTTTTGAGCATGCCCCAAATATCATTAGTGCGACGGCACCAATTGAATGTTTTTGATATTTTTATCCTTTCCTCCAAAAACAAAAAAAAAAAAACAAAAAGGGTTGCATTGAAGCCTGGATGCTCACTCTGAATCTATTTGACCTCTGTAATAAAAGAGGAAATACTGTCAATGGCTGTGAATTTTCAGTCTCTCAGATATCCAAAGAAGCAAAAGTTTAAACAGCGATGTCGCGTAGTGGTAAGAGAGGGATAGTAGTGGCGAAATTCAATACTATGCACTTTCTGGTTTTTTGTTACTGCTACAGAAGTCATTAGAGGGAAACTCTAAACACTTGCCTTGGATTCCCATTATGCAGTGTTCGGCAATTATATCAACTACTAATGAAAAGTTGGTCTCAAGCTCTTTTGACGCATTCTAAGCCAGATCTGTCCATCTGATGTTGGCCTGCGGGGTGTAAGCCGACCTGATCCAGAGCTTTTTATGTCTAAAGGAATGCCCATGTATTGAGCTGAGTTACCTGTCTCGGTATTTCCCAGCTCTAGGAATCTTTCAGCAGTAACTATTATTTATATATCAAGAGAGGCATCTTCTTAATGCCTCTTTAAATATAATAATATTATTTTTTTAACTTTTTTCAAAGCGATCTTACCCACGTCATACTTTTTTTGAGAATATAATCTGTCTCAAACGTTACTGCCAGAATGTTTAACTAAAAGCAAACTCATGACACCATTGTACACAAAAGCTGAAACATAGTATCTATCAACAGTATCTTCCGTAAGAAAGAAATCACTTTTTCACTTTTTATAAGAGCACATTCACGTATGCGTATATATGTTTAAATGTGTGTGGATACAATGTTTTTGACACGTTTTACGGTGAATTTTCTTTTCTTCCAAGTATACTGGCAAGAGATATGAATTTTTCTGAGCACTGAGTGGCATGTGTGCAAACACTTGTTTAAATAAAGGACACCATTTTGTAGGTGTTGTTCGTAAGATGTTATGTGTATGTATGCGTTGCGGTTGAAATATGAAATGTTTGTATGCAGGTGAGTCTTAGCGCAAATGTCTAGAAAGTCCTAATTCAATTTTTCCATTTTTATACCGCAAATAAAACAAGCAAAAAGGTCGCACTGCAGCAACTGTTACGTATACGACATGCGCGCTCAAGTGCAAAGATGTGTAGCGCGAGCGCTAGTTACGTATACGCCCCGCTGGGTCTAGAATTGTCAAACAAATAAGAATTTTCCATAATTTAGCGTTAATTTGTGCATCCGCTGTACGGCCATGAACATTTGGATAGCTAAAAGGCTTACATGAAATTCTTTAAAGGGCAAACTTTAACTAGGGATATTTTAATTTCTCATTCATTTTAAAATTGGAATTACTTACTCAAAGCGTGCCAGTGACTGTAAAATTAAAATTTTTTGTTCTATTATTATGTTTTCATTAAAAAAAGATGATTTTTGTGTACAGATTTCTGAAATCAAAGCATTTTTTTTAAACAAATCGCTCTCCCAAATTGGTGGTTAGGTATTGGATTTTAGGATTATAGGCAGGGCAGCTTGTCAGCATAGTTTCAGAGCTTATCTGCCTTTTTACATCATAAAGTGGCAGTGCTATGTGAAAAGTGTTTGTGGAATTGTAATAAAAACTAAAGTGTGCTGTATTTAAAATTTTTTTTAAAGAAAAATTTTGATTTTTGGAAAATATAGAAGAATATATAGAAATTAAAATTTTTTGTAAAGCATTAATATTTATTAGCTCACCCGTGTGAATTATTCGCAGGTATGAAATTATATAGTAATGTGAAAATAATAATTTTTTTTTTTAGTTTTCCATTTATTTCATACAATCTGTCATAACAATAACAATAAGTACTATTTTTACCTACAATATAAAGAAGACTAATGAAGAAAATAAATTGGAATTATATATCCCCAAAAGTAACATTTTTTTCAGGAATAATAGAGAATTCGAGTTTAAAAAAAAATTGTATTCGATGTGCGATAAAATGTGCGAAACTGCTTTAAAATTGGTGATTGATGTCAGAAAGTGATAATTGTTTTTTTTTCAAAAATTTTTAGTAGAGTTAAAAATCAAAATAATCACATAATCACACCTTCTTCACAGAAGTATATGCCTAGGATATACAACAATTGTTTAAATGAAGTTGGAAAACACTAACTTTCAATTATTAAAAAAAAAATAAGTTTTTAAAATTTCATCGGACGCTTTTTTTTTGGGTAAAATGACTTATATAACAGATCAAACTGTTGTATTATTCAGATAAATTGGAAACTTATTTTCGTAACTCACATATTTAAATTCGTTAAATGTTTTAGATAGGTGGTAACCCCTCTAAAAAATTTGGTTCCAAGATCTGCTTAAATTACAGATATATTTTAATTAAAATTTTCATGTAGGTGGCAAACCTCTTCATAATTTTACTTTAAAATTTTCCTTTGGAATCAAAGTGTTTTTAAATGCCTACTAGTAAATAAACAGCCATATTTTATTTCACTTTTATATTTAACTTATTAAATTTTCAGAGAGATGGTAACGCTATTTGCAATATTGAAATTTTGATCTAGGCGATGAAGTTGGCATCTACAATAAAATGACGCTTCACTTATGAAACTGGATGCAGTAATAAAAAAGATATGAAGGGATTACACAAAATGGCTCAAACAAGAACTTTTAAATACATGGCAACGCATTTCAAAAAATTTATTGGGTTTAAGTTTATACCGATACTCGCCATATAGTAGTTGCAGTGGAAATATTTGATAAAAATATAATTAGTTTAAATTTTTAGGTAGGTGGTAACCCTATTCAAAAATATTGCTTCTGAGTAAAAGTGCATTTAAATATCTTTCAGTTGCTAAACGCCCTGCGATATTTTATTTCACTTATGCATTGAAATCACAAAATTTTCGGACAGTGGCTACCCTATTCAAAAGTGTATACTTTTTACATAAAGCTGGACTTGAAAACGGCGTTTAAATCACTAAATTTGGTGCAGTAGAAAGGGAGATATGGAGCGATTACACAAAAATACGTTATAGAAAAATAGACAGACGTATTTCTGTACTGCATTACTCCCTGACCGATCGGTCTTTTTGTATGGCTGTGGGATTTGGCTCACAACAGATTTGCTCGCCATAAACTGCAAGTTTTTGTCAACAAATGTTTAAGAGATTTATTGCAGATTTGACCCAGAACAATCAACAGCAGAGAGCTTCGGACGACTTGTAAGCAATTACCCATTAAGACTGAAATAAAGCAGAGGAAGTGAAGGTTGATTGGCTATACTCTTCGAAAGAAGAGTGGTACCCGCAAGGCAATAGAAAAAAAGACGCCTTATTTGCATTTGAAAAAATAACTTAAGACTGCAGGGAAATCTTTCAAAGAAATCGAAGTCATCGCGACGGATCGTGGCCGTTGAAAGCGTTCTGCAGAGGCCCTATGTCCCGTCAGGGAGGACAGGAATTAAGAGTTACTCTCTTAAATAACTATACCACCGGGACTTATTGGCACCTTTTTACAATTTATTTGCTTTTTATTTAATTCTAAAAACTTTTTTATGAAATTATAGTTCATTTTCCTACAAAAACCTTATAGAATAGGGCTTCAAACAATGTGGAGGATATACTCGTATAAAGATATAAACAAATTTTTATTTTCACTTTTTAATAAAAATTAAAAAAAACTAGGATACACAGTTTTATAGCCCCTAAAATTATAGTAAAATAAAACATGGGTTTCAAGTGGCTAAAATTTGCGTTGATATCTGACATTTCTTCTTGCTGGCGGTCTTGGGCGTTTTCTTCTATATAAAAAATGCCTACTATTTATTATATCGAGTAATTTCTAGAAATGCATTGCCAAAAAAAAACGTTTAAGTCGTTTAGAACTTGCATTTTATTTGAGTAAAATTCAATGGGCTATAACACTGCATACTCGAAATTTTTCTAAAATTTCTTATATTGCGGAAAGTTTTATCTCCAAATTTATTTCTGTTTACCTGCAAATATGTTTCTCAAAATTTACTGTGCTGCTTAAAAAACATGATGACACATTTATGCTTCGAAGTACTGTCAGTTATTAGCCACTACCTTTTGCTATCTACGAATGCCAAAGTGGAAGAACTACTCACCTGTTGAGGCAATCCATGAATCTGTCCATTTTTGGATTTCTTGACACGATTGAAATTAATCAGCCAGACTATATGGAATTTGACTCAAAATAATTAATAGTGTAAGGAAGCAATGACTGGAGAGTATGACAGATGAGACGATATCTTTAATTTTAATGCTTCTACGTATTTCTTCACCCCTTTTGAAATTTGAGGTGGAGCCTTATGGTGCTGGAGGATGGCCTTGTTGTATCTTCTCTCTTTCTCTTTTCTCTTTCAGGGCTCGGTTCAAAAGAATGTCATGAATTTTCATTTAGTAGAAGCGCTCACACCACTCACGGTGAGTTCGCTCACTGACTACAGTCTTATCATAAGTATTAAAAAGCTAATGATGAGCTCCAAATACAGTTTTCTTCGATTGGAATACAGCAAATTAAATCTATCTAAAAATGTTGAGCATTCGGTACAAAAACTGACGCCCTCGACCGAGCATAAATTTATGAAGGCAAAAAACACAAATTTTCTATTACAGTGTTGAGGCTATGTTCACAGATGATTCAGCATATGGCCATTTATTCAAAAGCGGCGGAAGCAGAGTTGTACGCTAGGGATGTACATTTTTTCGATTTTTTCAATTGCCGAAATTCCAGAACAAGTCACTGGATTGAGATATTCATTTTTTTGCAAGAACTTGGCAACTTGGTGTTCTTCTCAAAAGCAGCGGAAGCTGAGTTATACGCTAGGGATGTACATTTTTTCGATTTCTACAGTTCTGGGAGTCTCGGGATGCGGTTGTTGTTCTTAAAAATGTTATTATAAATCCGGGATTCCAGAACAAGTCACTGGATTGAGATATTCATTTTTTTGCAACAACTTGGCAACTTGCTGTTCTGTCTCCCTTTTATGGTATATGTTTCATTAGAAATTACAAATCCCGGAAATCTTTAAATTATTTGTGCTTCAAAACGCCAGTATTGCGAGATTGACATCGCCATTACACACCTCACAAATATATTGTGCGATGAACAATTGAGGTAATATCTTACTCTCATTTTTTTTTTCAATTTCATTTATTTTGTGCCCTTATTTGGACAGACTTCCTTGTTGGCTAACTTCACAGAAGTTCATTTGGTACTTTGCACAGCATCGTTGATTCAAGTGTCAACTTGCTTGCTGCTGAGCAAACAGACGATGACTGTTGTGCCATATAATATAGTTAACGTGCGAGTGAGTGCTCCGGGAATAGCACTTGACCCGCATTCATGCCATATGCCACCAGCAACTCGAAGGACTAACTACAATTTTCATTTTCCTTCGTCAAAAGGAAGTCATTTGCTCTCAACAGTAAAATATTTAAGTAAACTTTTTTGTTTTCAAATAGACAGACATAAATTGAGTGTAAGTCACTTTTATTGAGTTGTTGCGCAACTTTTTTGTGGTATATTTCTGCATGGCAATGTGAAAAATATGACAACTTTTTTCAATCACAACACTTCACTTCACTAATATTTTGCTATCAAAAGAGTAGAAGATGCATATTTAAATATTGCATGGCACGTACAGCGCAAAGTGTCCTTTGGCTGTACATTTTTACTTGCAAATTGAATGGAATTTTCAATATTCATTGCAGAAAATATCAAATTGCTGCTCACAATTATCCTTTGTATTATTACAAATTTGCGCTGCATTCATGAATATATTTATTATTGAGATAAAGGCACTATAAGCGCGCAAACACTTGCATATAAATTAGATGAGGACTGGTATGAGGAAGTAGTGAAAGCAGAAATGAGGCAGCAAGAAATGTACCCGCACTTTTGCATTGACGTATCAGTACCCAAATGATTTGAAATGAATTGTAGCCCAGTAAACAAAAAACAGTATTCGTTTGTTCTAAGTAAAAAATTTTCATTGAAGTTATTAATTAAAAAATATGAGAAAACTTTTGAGATTATTTTAATTGACTTTCGCTATTGAAATTAGAAGCATGGAAGTCATTGTTATTGAAAAATACTTTTTATATACTAGAATAGGCACTACGATAGTTGCAGTTTCATTTGCGTAACTCAATTGGATAATTATAAAATTATTAGAAGGAATTCTTTAACAGTTCCTATTGGGTTCCGCCATTAAAACTAAAACTATCGAAGTCCCTATTTTTGGGCAGTATTTTTTTACTAGATAAAGAAAATGCATCATATATTAGTGACAATATAACTAACTTCAAACTATATAGCATAACCTAAGTAATATTTTGTTGAACAATCTGAACTTGAGAACAGCCTCTTCTCAAGTAGCCGTCGGTACATACTGATGTTTTCCGCTTAATTCGTAGCTATTCGCTAACCTCCTTTTCCGTAGGATATACCACTTCTTCATCTTACGTACGACATACGATCGGAATCAAAGATGATATTAAATGTCGACTTGCCCAAGAAAACCAATTGCTTTAATTAAAAGTAGCCCAATTTTCGTAACATTTAGTATAAAGACATAGTTTTAGTGACGCTTCGCTAACACACTTAAGAATTCCAAAAAAAAAGAAAATCAATATATAATAATTTTTTCTTTATTTATATCAATACTTTGTTTCTATTTTCTTTTATTTTCAATCGATAATTTGTTTTTTTCATGTCTCACCTCTTTTGATTCACGAAAGAGAAGTTTTAATCAACATTCTGGTTTTTCTTCTTTTCTTTCTTTTTCAATCAATATTTTGTTTTTAATTTTTCACTTCTTTTGGATTACAGAAGTTACCTTTTAAATTAAAATTGAGTTTTCAAAAACTTGAAACTAAAATATTTTAAAATCTAATATCATAACTTTCACCGCCTTTTGCTCAAAATATCATTTTCAGATTGACAGGAACTCATTTAATTAATTTTGGCGATTTTTTGCTTTTGGCGCGCATTTCCATTTAGTTGGTCAACCAGGCATAGCTTTAAAATACTGAAGATGACTTCAGATTGAAGTTGAAATATTGACCGACCATTCCGGGGCAGCATAAAATTGACGCAAACTAAAAATTGGCGAAGCAGCTCGGCCAAGCATCCGACAAAGGATACACTTACGAATTATACTTATATATACAAAGTGGCGCCAAATTAATCACCTTTTCGGAAGATTTATAATTTTTGCAATATTTGCAATATTTCATATTTGACACTTGTGAAGTATACAAACAGACAAGCAATGGAGCGCGCAAAGATCAAAATAAAGATTCGTATCATTCAAAATAATTTTCTTTTATTTACTGCAAGAGTTACACAAAAACAAAATTCGATCATTATTTGTGTGCCACCTTGTATATGTATGAATATATAAATAAATAAATGAAAAATATAAAATTGTTTGTTTAATCTAAGTGCCTTGAGTTCAACTTATTGAAAATAATATTTAAAATTTGGCGCCTTTTAATTGTTAACATACCCTGCGGTTGCGGTTGAATTGTAGTTAATTTGGACGAAAAATAAATGAAAAAATAAATGCAAAAAAATATTGTATTGAAATCACCACTTTGCACTGGCATTCGCTATTGCTAAGTGTCCATAAATAGCACAAAGTGTTCGGTGGCCTGTTCGGATTACTCAGCTTGGTCGTAGTTGTGGTGGAAAAAGCATAAATCTTCATCGTTTTACTTTAATTTTGGAGCGCAATTATAGGGTTGTGAAAGTCAAAGTAAATGTAATAGTGAAGGGTGGCGCAAAATTAACCATTCAACTTTTTACTAAAAAAAAAATATTTTGAATGACGGAAATCTTTATTTTGACCCTTACGTGCTCCATTGCTTGTCTATTTGCATGCTGCTAGACAGCTGATAAGTGTCAAATATGATTGCCGTAGGACGATATTTGCAAATATTATAAATCTTTCCATAATTGATTAATTTTGCGCCACGTGTTATAAAGTATAAAAAAATAAATTCAACGAAACCAGAATAAATCTTTCGAAATATTCTCAACTCATCTTGATTCGTTCACAATAAAGATATGCATAGTAACCTCAAGTTCTCTACGGTCGCTGAAGAAATTAAAAAAGAAGCAGAAGCCCACTCTCTCAGGCTTCAACGGCAAGTGAATGAGGAAGCTAGCAAATTCCTCAACAACTCAAGCCGACGAGTTCACCGAATTAAAACACATAACCTGGCATGATGGACGAGACAATACAAATCTCTTAACAAAATTGTCTTTTTGGTACAAAAATTGTACAGCTCCTTATTTTATTTGTAACTGGTTGCAGTGCCAATAAACATTGTTATGTATTTTATATTGTATAAATGTTTGTCATAAAGAAAAGTTTTTAGACGCTGTAGAGCACTACTGGATTCCTCAAGTGCAAAGAACTTGCAAAGAACTTTTTGAAGCGTAATAACAACTTTCAATCGTCGTATATCCTGACCGGATGCAAAGAGATCTAGCGGAAAATGTTCAGAACCTTTTACTATATAAAGCCTCCTAAAGATAATTCCGCACTAGGTGTTTTCATTGGATGGATTTAGCAGCGAGCGAAAAACAAAAGATTTATTATATGGAACAACTCTCTGGGTTTTTGTCTGTTATAAATAGTTTTATAATAAGCTTTAATTTTATTTTAATTGGCGTGATGTGAAGTAAATAGCAATTTTTTTTAAATAATCTTACTTCTTTCCCTAATATCACCCCACACAGCTTTTTTATTCTGTACTGAGTTCTTAACTGCTATTCGGATTTCATAATTCTTGGTTCACTGGGTAGCAAGATTGCCATAGGAGGAAATGAAAACGAAAGGGCGACAAAGGGGGTTGGACTGCTTTTATTCAATTGAAAACTGCGAAACGTGCGACGAAGCAAGGTCACATTTGTAAGAAATTTTAATATTGAATTTCTTGGGGCTTAAAGTCGAAGAGCATAAAATAGAGAGAAAAACCTTGAACATCAGTTTGCTTCCTTTAAGTAATACGCATTTTTGAAGCAGTAGTTAAATGGATTTTTATTTTGAAATATTTATAATTCAAAGAGCATGAAGGAAGTGAAAATTGTAATAAATAAATAAATAAAATGAGCAATAAATACAATCATGTGAATATTTTATATGAAATGTGAATGTACGAGTGCCTTGGGCAATCAAGAGGCAAAGAAATATGAGTCGATGTAGCTGCCAGAGTAAAATGCCCACCGAATATTGACTTTTTTGGAGTATAGAGACAACTTACAAAGCTCTTTTGGATTTTCTGCGCTCTAAATGTGACAACTTTGTTTATTTATAGAGCCACTTAACCAGAAAGGAGCCTCAGCACTAAATACCATAAATGGAATGCGGCACATGAAATGCTTGGCGAACGAAGCTGTAATTTTGCAAATAGGTTTTAGTAATTTCATTTTAGTGTATCTATATTTCATTCAGTCTCACCATCTGGTGTGAAATCTTCCTTTTTGTAGTACCTATAAGAAGAAATTCGTAACGCCTTTAAAGGTTTCTGGGCTTTAACTCACATGGCAGGTATTTTTTTTTACTTTTGAGTCATATCTGATAATTGTAAATAGTTTATAAATGGGAAAACCTTGCTACTTGGAAATTCAGGAAATCCTTAAAATTTTTGCGAATGCATTTCCAATATTCAAAAAATGCTACTGCTGGGTGCTACTCATGTCGAGATATTCAGAAAATTGGTATTTACTGTTTATTAGTTTAAATTCAGAATATACAATATTAATTTTGCCTGCTTTTTAGCACTTGGGTCGAGATGTTTTAAGAAATTGCATTTTAGGTTCATTTTGGATCAAATTCAAAATATATTTTATATAAAAAAGAGTCTTGTTTTAGATCAAATTCAAAATGTATATTCCTGAGCCGCTTTTGATGATGAGAGTTAAATGGATGACGCCTTTTTTAATGGCAGTCTTTCAAAAACCTACCAAAACGATGTCATAATCTAATCAGAGTGTCAACAATAATGCGGGAAAAAATTTGGTTTGAATGCTCTTCGTAGGAGAGGAAAAATCTTCCGTTATAAAAGTGTTGGCACTATTACAAGTCCAAGGAAAATTAGCTTTAGAGGTGATTTCGTCCGCTATACCAGCCACTCATACAATGGCTAATCGAAAGGCAGCTAGAGCGGCTATTAGAAGCTTTAGAAATATTTAAATAAGTACTGAGATTTTAGGCAAATTGTACCAGTTGTAGCAGGGTGATGTTGGATATTTTGCTGATTTTGTCCATTTATTTACAAATATGTGAAAACAAGGCAGATCATTCTCATTTTTTTATAAGTAAGCGATATTTTGAATGCAAAGAGTAGTTTTGAGTTATTTCCAAATAAGAAATAAGAAAAAAAGAAAGGTATGTCCAGCTCTAAATATTGAAAACGTCTTAATTTTAAATAGTAAAGATAATTATGAAGAAAATTTATGTGGAAATTTAGCAGTAAAGTACAGACTTGGCACAATAGGTCTTTGAAGTTGTTGTGCTAAATCCTCGGATAATAATAATAGAGTACAGACTGAAAGCGAATTGTTTGTTAGCAGAAAATGAGGAAGCTCGAAGTGGTGCATAAACCGAAGAGAAGGGGGAAAAAATAGTATTTTTTGGCAAAGCGGTTTCCTGCTGAATAATACAAGCCTTTTAGACATTGCCGCCAGTTCTTGAAAAAATTTATTTATTTATAGAGTTGACTATAATAAAAAATAAAATTAAAAATAAAAAAAAATTTATTAACTTTGGTATTTATACAAAGTAAAATTTTGGTATAGATTTTTTAAAAGTGAAACATTTTTAGTTCCTTTAAATATTTCTATAAAGGTTTTTCGTATTTTTTTAGAAAAAAAAATTGTGGGAAAAATTATATGATATATTAATTTTAAATTATATGCACTTTTAAATATATTTTTTTGTACAAATTGTCTGAGAAAGTTTTGGTTTTTTGAAATTTAAAAAAAAATCTTTCTATTGTTTTTAGTATTGGTAATTTGTAGTTTTAGGTTTGAGTATAGTATAAAGTACATTGAAGGAATTTTGAAAGTTGTAATTTGAGATATATTCATTCGTAAGCATTTGATTTTATTTAGAGTTTTTAAAAGTGAAATATCTTTGGTTATTTTTAACATTTTTGTAATATTTTTTCTTAAGTTTTTAGGATAAAACATACCTGTAAAGAATATTTTGAGCAAAAATTATTCATTTTTGTTAAACAATTTTGGAAATTTTCTTGCCATTTAAAAAAAAAATGGTTTATTTGTAGGTTTGTGTATAATATGAAACACGCTGGAGGAATTTCAATAAATAATTACATAATTTTGGCATATAAATAGTTTTTAAAATTTTTAAGACAAAAAATATTGTTTGTTGGGTGAAATTTTTCATTATAATAAAAATATACAACTTAATATATATTTTATATTAAATTATGATTCTAATTTTTTCATTATAAAGGGTGATTTTTTAGCTATTTATTATCTTTTTAAACAGTTGGTTTAAACAGCTGACGCACGTTTCGTGTTTTGTTTCACTGTCAAACATCTTCAGTTTGGTCTATAATTTAACCATGAATCGTCTTACAAACGAACAACGCTTGCAAATCATTGAATTTTATTATAAAAATGCGTGTTCTGTTAAGAAAGTTTATCGCGCGCTTCTTCCATTTTAAGCGGCTATTCGAGCTATTGTGACTATATTTAGAACCATATTTACATTATTGGACATCAAACCACCAACACGCTTACGTAGAGTGCGAACTGAAGAAAATATCGCAGCTGTATCGGCCAGTGTTAATGATGACCATCAATTATCAATTCGTCGCCGTTCGCAGCAATTGGGCATCTGTGACTCAACAACGTGGAAAATTTTGCCAAAGGATATAGGTGTGAAGCCTTTTAAAATACAGCTGGTGCAAAATTGAAGCCGAACGACCTACCGCAACGCAGAATTTTTGGTGAATGAGCTCTTGGAAAGTTGGCCGAAGATTCACTTTTTTATCGAAAAATTGTGTTCAGCGACGAAGCTCATTTTTGGATCAATGGGTACGTAAATAAGCAGAATTGTCGATTTTGGAGTGAAGATCAGCCAGAAAAATTGCAAGATCTACCAATGTATCCAGGAAAGGTCACAGTTTGGTGCGGTTTATGGGCTGGAGGTATCATTGGACCGTACTTCTTCAAAGATGCTGCGAATCGTAACGTAACTGTGAATGGTGAGCGCTACCGTGAAATGATATCCAACTTTGTTTGCCCAAAATGCAAGAGCTTGACTTGCATGACATGTGGTTTCAGCAAGACGGTGCCACATGCCACACAGCACGCGTAACAATGGACTTGTTGAGGGGCGAGTTCGGTGAACATTTTATTTCACGTTCGGGACCTGTCAATTGGCCACCCATATCGTGCGATATAACGCTTTAGATTATTTTTTGTGGGGCTATGTTAAAGCTCATGGCTATTCAGACAATTAACACATTGGAAGACAACATTAAAACATTTTTATGTGAGATACCGGCCGAAACATTGGAAAGAGTATGCCAAAATTGGACTAAGCGGATGGACCATTTGAAGCGCAGTCACGGTCAACATTTGCATGAAATAATCTTCAAACATGAAATTATATGGACTGTACTACCGATTTAAATAAAAATTGCATGCATTTTTCTGAATTTTACTTGTGTTTGTTTGAAAAACTTTCCTATAGAGATAATATACAATTTTTTTGTTGAAATTTTTGGGAGCATTTTGTTTTTTAATTTGTGAATATATCTCAATATTATTATAAGTTTTAAAAATTTTTTTCAGTTTCCTTTTTATTATACTCAATCGCACAAATAGACTCGTAATAATATTGTACATAGATACTCAAATACGAAATCGTACCAGAATTGAGCACAATGTCCAAAACACGTGCATCAATGGACATGGAATCGCTCTGCAATTATACGCATTCCGGTTCAAGCTTTCTGGCATGAACAGTCGAGAATCCTGGAGCTCACATACCTAATTCTTGAAATAGTAAAACATGATCGCTTCGGCATATGATTGACAGAATTAGAATTAGTAAGCAATTTGTATTAGAATTTCCTCCTTTTAACTCCGCGGTCAACTATTTGTACTATTTTTTCAAATATATAAATAACATACCATCTCCTTGTACCATCTCCTTGTACTACTTATTCGACTTCATTAGAAGCCTCATTTTCCTTCAGACAACCGAAAGTGCGCTGTTTGTGATTCGATTAAATGAAGAAATTTTGTATTACGAAGTAGTCCATATTTTAATTAGTTATTCCCGCAAATGATGAAAGCATTATTACCACAACTTAAATACAACATAGGCAATACTTACATTCATTGGTTCATATTTGTTTTCAATTCATCGCTACAGGCGGCACGAAATAATTAATCTCTTTTATCCCTCACATACATATATACATATACATATATCTTTTGCCTTTTCCAAGCCTTGTTCACCCTTCAATTTAGAATTTAATGCTCATCACTTTCCGCAGGCACCCACTCGCTGTGCATATTAATTAAATAAATAGCAGCAAGCCGAGGGCTGCACTTAAGTAGCAGCCTTTGCGGAAAAGAATAAGGAAAAGTGTAGAGCGCAGCAAAGAAAGATGACGGAAGCACTTCAGTGTGCTCATACTCGTATTGACTCACTTGCCGTCGACACTTGACTGACAGATAATTACAAGTGGCAGTTCGTTGGAAGTTGTTCGTTACGTGCTGTGATGGAGGCGCAAAGTGCACTGTGAGGCAAAATAGCTACACTAAACTACCATTGATCGTGCAAGTGCTGTGCAGTAGTTGAAAGGCGTTGTTGAAGGAAAAGTTGAAAGGTAAGAACACAAAAGTAGAAGAATGCGAATTTATAAAGTGCGATTAGTTGGTTTCACTCAATTTTAGCTTTTGCTTTAGCTTCCAATGATTTTCCATCTTCGTAGTGATTTTTTGGTAAAATCGTATCACTTCATTATATTCGGCTCTTTCTATTTCTTGTAAAATACTACTCGGATACATCAACTTCAAATATCTGGTAAGCGAAGAATGAAATGAATGAATGAGGTCGAAATTAAATGTTGTATGTGTTCGAATGAAAGATGAGATATGAAAATGGCATATACTCGTAATATCGCTTTCAATATTTTTCAACCAACTAGTATTTACAAGTGGGGTGAATGCGAGAACTTGGCTTAACAAAGACACTTATAAAAAACTTTATAAACCGAGCTTTTAAAGAAAAAGTTTATACCAGTACAAGTTTCGGTTCAGAATATATTCTGTGAAGAAAGTCTAAAGAAATTTAAAGCAGCTTTTTGAGAAGGTGTCTCATTAATATTACCTATTTGAAAATTTGAAAAAACGAAAAATGTATTCAAAAATTTCGGATGTTTTACGAAGGTTGCCATTTATATTTCTGGTCAAGGACGACTCTTGCATTATTAGGCGCCAACTGAAATTTCCATTGGAAAGTTTGTCATATAATATTTTATGATAAACGCACTCAGAACATTTTGCTGTGCGAATAAATTAATGTTATTTACATGGCCTTTAAAGATTCAACTCGGCATAAAATGGATTTTTTTAACTATTATTTAAATGGCGGAATGAAAATCCACAAAATGCCGGGGTATTCCACTTTTTTTTATTTTTTCAGCTTAATACTGTACTCTTCTTTTTTGTTATTAAGGCAGCTTCTTCTCATCGTTATTAATATTTGAAAAACATCTGGTCGGCGTGTACAATCCAACTGTTGCTTCGCGTCTAAAAAACGACTAAAAAAAGATGACAATTTTCGGAATGAACTAACCAGACGATAATGGATTGGTGTGCTAAAATTATTATACGAAGAGTAAGCACCATATCTGGCGGCCGCCGTAGCCGAATAGGTTGGTGCGTGATTACCATTCACAGAGAGAACGTTGGTTCGAATCTCGGTGAAACACCAAAATTAAGAAAAACAGTTTTTTAATAGCGGTCGCCCCTCGGCAGGCAATGGCAAACATTCGAGTGTATTTCTTCCACGAAAAAGTTTCTAATAAAAATATCTGCCGTTCGGAGTCGGCTTGAAACTGTTGGTCTCTCCATTTGTGGAACAACACCAAGACGCACACCACAAATAGAAGGAGGAGGTCGGCCGTACACCCAAAAAGGGTGTACGCGCCAATTATATATATATATATATATATATAAGCACCATATCTTAGAACTGTAAAAAAACGTCACAATGGACTTTCTTGCGGTCGCTATGCGCTCATTGAGGAAACCTGGGAGAGTCGTCCAAAATCAATTGTTGTTCCGGAAAATATCGATGCTGTGCACTGAGAGATTGAAGTGTCCTTGGGTATTATTATGACGTGCATCAGTATGATTTTGCATGATCACCTTGGGCTGAAAATGGTGTGCTCGTGTTGGGTCCCATACATTTTGTCCTTGAAACGCGACTGACTAAAGGGCTTCGAAAATTAGATCAAATGAATGCAAAAGTGATCTTCAAGGAGAATATATTGAAAAAGGAAGGATGTATTTTTCAACCAGCAATGCGCCTTTTTTTTGTTTTTTTTTTTAATGCTCATTTTTCCATTCTTAGGTTAGAAATATAAATATCATATTTTATTAAATGAAGCGCTTTTGTCACATTTTGCTTGGAATATGTATCGTAACTTTTAGTACTGCAAAACAAGTAGTTCACTTGGCTCGGCGAATCACATCTTTCAGTTCAGGAACTATTGTAGGTGGAAAGTGCGCATTTTAAAATCGAAATTAAGTCGAATGTTGTAAGAAAAATGAAAGAGCAGTAGCAAAAACAAAAAAAAATTATAATAATAATTAAAAAATGTGGAAAACCTGAAATTTTCTGTGCCAGAAGTTGGTCTGATGATGGTTATTTTTTTCAAGCCTGGCCGCAGAGCGTCAACGCGGAAAGGTGTTAGACCCAAAGTCACTACTGATGTCATAACTGAATTGTGAGTTAGTTTTTGGAAGCGCGTCTTTTGATGGTTTGAGATTGTTCAACATTTTTAGATTTCAACAAAAAAGTTTTGATGGACGAAAAATTTTGATTTTGTTGCATATGGTTTTCGGTATTTTTCATTTCGATCTTAAAATTCTCCTTTTTGTTCTATACTAATGAGAGTAAGCGGTTATAGCGCCAATTAAGAAGAAGATTTTTAAAATTTGCAGTTTTCACTTTTTCATTTCTGAACATTTTTATATTCTTTAGTTCTTGGTCCGGGCATTTTTATTGCATTTTGATGTTTGATATTCTCGGTTTCTTTCTTTAAAATTTTTGACTTTTTCTATCAAATTCACTAATTTTATGCTTTGTGTGCCAAATCAATGTAGCACGATGTACTAATCTGAAGCAAAATACTATTTTTTTTGGGAAGTGGTTTCTAACCAGTCGCCAAATTTATAAATGTGAGTTCTGAGCAGGTAATTTCAAAATGTGAGCAGTAATTTTTGCATAGTGAGAGGTTTTTGAAAAGTATGTAAAAACAATAAAATGAAAAGGAAAATTTTAGCGAGAGTAAGTCTGAAAGTGACCCAGGCTTTAAAGATAGTGGCTAAGATTTTTCCAGCGATGACTGCAATTTTGACGATAATTGACTTCCAAATAATGAACAGAGTACAAATACCGATTTAGAAGATAAATATTATAATGCATTGATGATAGAAAGTAGAAGGAAGTGAGCAGGAAGAGAATAATGAAAAATGAAGAAGAAGCTGAGAGAAAACATACCTACCAACTAACTACATACGCTGGAAGAGATAATCTTATAACAAAATGTTTTTTGAGTGTTTCGCTTTTCTTATTGAAACCCATTAAACTAAAGAGCCCTTCAAAAGTGACGCCTAGATGTCAGTAGCGAATAATTCGTGATGACCTAGATGAAGGTATTTGACGATAGAACAATGCGTTCCAACCATGGAAACTTATTATGAAAGGGTTAATCTGTAAGAACATCATATCGCAATATTCGTGATTTTTTTGGTGGAAATATTCGTCCAATTAACGATAGAAAAAGGACTGACAGACCAAGAGTTGGCCGCTCTGTTGATAATATTGCTGCTGTAGCGGAAAATGTTGTTGAACAACCTTCAACATCGATGTCCCGACGTACTCAACAATTAGGCATTCATGAATTGACATTTTAGCTGTCCACATTTAATTATAAAGAGCCGTATTATTTTAAAACAAGATATAGAAGCGTTTTCTACTATAAAAGACGCTTTATAAGCCGCCTGAAAGCATCTTAACCTTTTGTTATTAAGGAAGTCATACAAACTGGGGGTTTTAAGACATATACGAGGGGTGCCTTTTATATGTCGGGATTAGAGAACAAATACAAATTTTAATCATCGAAATCCACTTTATTGTTTTTCAAAATATTCTCCATGAAGATCTATACACTTTTGCATGCGTTTGAACCAATTGTCCAAGCACTTTTGCCACTCTGAATGAGGTACCTCCAAAACATGCATTTTGAATGCCGCTACCGCTTCTTCAGGTGTCGAAAAACGTTGACCTCTCAGTTTGTTTTGTATGTACGGGAATAAAAAGAAGTCATTCGGTGCCAAGTCAGGACTATACGGCGGATGACCCATTAATTCGATGTTTTGGGTGCTCAAAAATGCAGTTGTTTGAGCCGATGTGTGAGAGCTCGCATTGTCCTGGTGAAGAGTGATCCGTCTTTGGCGATTGGTTTTCCTAATTTCTTGGAAGACAACTGGCAAACAAATGATTGTGTACCACTCAGAATTTACTATTCTGCGTTGTTCTAGTGGTACGGTTGCGACATGTCCAGTTTTTCCGAAAAAACAGGCGACCATTTGCTTGGAAGTGCTTCGTGCGCGAACAACTTTTGTTGTATTTGGCTCATCTTGAAACACCCATACAGTCAACTGCTGTTTACTTTCGGTCTCATACCTCATTCATCACCTGCCACGATGTCATAGACGTGTTTTGAAGCCCCGCGATCGTATTTTTTGAGCATTTCCTTCGACCAATCGACCGAGCCTTTTTTTGAGCGATTGACAAATTGTGTGGTATCCAACGCGTACAAATTTTTTTGACAGTCAAATGTTTATGCAATATTGAATGTATGCTGGTCTCACTAATGCCTAAGATTGTCTCAATCTCACGATAGGTCACATGACGATCTTGCAATATCAGTTCGCGCACAGCATCAATGGTTTTCGGAACAACAACTGATTTTGGACGACCTTCACGAAATTCGTCTTGGAGTGAACTACGACCACGATTGAATTCACCATACCATCGATAAACACTGGTCCTTGATGGAGCTTCATCGCCAAAAAATGAATTAATGAAATGGATGAACCATGCAATGTTGCTGAGTTAATCCACGTCGAAAGTTGTAAAAAATAATCGCACGAGAATGTTCACGATTTAATTCCATTTTTGGACCGAGATGAATCTTTAAAGTTACTGTAAACAACACAAATAGCGCTGGTATTTCAAAACGTTCTGAGTACGTAAAAGCCAAAAAATGTCAAACTTTGCGAAACAGCTGTCAGTTGCCAGATTGCAACACCAGGGTTGCCAAATCCCGAAATATAAAAGGCACCCCTCGTATGTGAGCGGCGTTTGCTTAACTACTGACCCGTTGAGTAGTCCATATGAAAAAAATTCATTAGGTCCCCACAAATTGCCCAGAGAAAAAAATGTGCTCTCTTTTCATGCTGTCATTTCGGTAAAAGAGCCTTGACTACCAACATTTAAACGGCCTGGAGTTATGGATATGAGCTTGCTAAAAGGCTTAGCAGAATCGAAACCTATTAAACCATCACTTTGGCTCATACATGGGCTTTTAATGCTTACTTTCCCTGCAACTAGAAGATCAAGTGTTCGAAATTTTATAATTTCGGGTATCATAGCTCAGGCAATTCTAAAAGTTACTTCGTAAGGTTAGCACGTGGCGATCTAGCATTCATCACATCTCCTTCTTGAGTCGAACTGGAATACATAACATGTATCCGTAACCCTTCTTTTCTCAAAGCAAATTTCGTGTCCAAGTGAAAACGAAGACGTCCAGTTTCTCAAAAGCCTATAGTGAACATAAAAAAGGACCAATGGTTGAAAAAAATATGTATAACTTTAGAACTCCAGCGAAAATCAAGTCACGCAATTACTTTCAACTTCTTCAACAATCTTTACAATATACAAATTATTAAAATGTGCTCCCTGCATAGGAATAAAATTACACGAAAAAGAAGAAAAAGAAAAAAAAAAAACAGATGCAAGTAATAAAACGTTTACGACATATTCAATGTGGAGGAAATGCAGAAAAGCAGAAGCGTAGCTAATGCTTCGCAAATGAGAATACACAAATACATACATTCATACACACACACATATGCGTGGGTATGTTCCAGCTGTTTGAGCGATAAACTGGTCATCCGTAAAGGGAGACAAACAAAAAGGGAAATAGACCAAATAAATATAAGACATGAAAAAAGAATATTGTGAAGCCTTTTTGAACTCTATAGACTGTGAATCGTGGACGTTTGAAAAAATAAGCGCCTTTTGATGTGGCAAACTCATAAATAATTGAATTAGCCGAGTCTGTGTCATACATATTTGTGTGTTTTTTCTTTTATAGTTATGACATTGCACGATATGTTTATTTACATGTACAAAACCAATTGGAGTGATAACAAGAAATATCGTTTATATCACAAGCAGCTGCTCTTAGCATAAGGATAACAAAAAGTAAAGAAAAAAAAAAAAATTTCTATTGCTAAAAATACTCTTAAGAAGAAGCCTTTTACTTGTTGTTGCGTTGGAAATAATTTTATTATCATTTCCCTTTTATAAACTACTTTTACGGGTTTGCATTTTCGCAGAATTTACTAAAAGCAGCCATAAAATTTAATCAACGTACTTACGTAGAGGAGAATAGTTGCTGCTTCTCTTGAATACCTTTCACAACTGTCTATTTTTACCACCAGATGGCGTGCATGTGTACTAGAGCGCAGCACAAGAGAAAACGTGAAATGTAAGTAATATTTGATTATGCGAGAATGTTTAAATATTAAAGCGAAATTATAAAAAATATTTTGTAAGACCTAAATATAACATTATTTTTATCTTTCGTTCCGACAAGTAATGCTACCCCTTAACTGACTTGTGATCGAAAAAGTTAGTAAGGCTGAAATTCACCAAAACCTACTGTGCGACGCTTTCAGAAATTTTTCAAGACTCTTCTTCAGAAAATAGAGAATGGACATATTTTGTAGGTGTTACATTATGAAAGTATAAAAATAATGAGCAGTAACTGTTTGAGGTGTAGGAAAGTAAAGATTCTGACTACTACCTAACTCAGGTACTCACCGGACACGGCTGCTTTCTTGAATATCTACACCGTTTCCAGCTGGCCGACAGCCCTTTTTGCCCCAGTTGCTCGAATACAGTCGAGAGCGCAGAATATATGGCCTTTCACTGCAGACGTTTCTGTGAAGAACGAGCAATGCAACAACCTTATGCGAATAAAGCCTATTCGATGATTACACAGTTTTTGGACAGTGGAGATAAACTGTTTTAGATACACCGACGACAAACACAGACGCTTGAGTTAAACACTCACAACAGTACCAAACGGAAGACAAGACAATAGTTTGTGAGTATCGGGCTATTGCATATTCTCCGATGTTTCATTCTCCCCACAACCGCTTTCGAAGAGAGTGGGAGGAGTGAATACTATCGATGGCGTAAAATCTCTATACGTCCACCTGAGCGGAACGTGGACGCAGGAACCTGTTGTGTCAATAGACATAAAAGCGGCTCCAACTTAAAGAAATGCTAACACGGTTCCAGGGTGGAAATCAGCCGAGGAGGAGGAATGTTATATGTAGTGTTAGTGGGAGCATGCCCACGTACTATTGGTGTGACGGCACCTTTAATGATGTTTCAGACATTTTGATTTACACCTGACTAAAAAAAAGTACAGATTCCGCAGAAAATGCAAAATATTATCTGTTAGTGAAGCCGTCCTGGAGATAACTCTAATTTGCATTTGCGTTCGTATAGGTATTCGGATTTCAATTCGAATTCGCATTTGCATTCATATTCATATTCATTTTCATACTCCTAATCATACTCTTACTCATACTCATACTTATACTCATACCCATACTCATACTCATACTTATACGCATGCATACTCATACTCACACTCATACTCATACTCATACTCATACTCATACTCGTACTCATACTTATACTCTTACTCACACTCATACTCATCCTCATACATACTCATACTCATACTCTTACTTATACCCATATCATATTTACATATATTCATATTCATCTGCATATTCGTAATCCTCAAAGTAGTTGTATTTACATTGGTATTTATATTCATATTCAATTTCATATTTATACTAATTTTCTCATCCATATTCATATTCATATTTACACTCATCTTTATATTCATACTTCAACTCAAACTCATACTAACTCACTAATACTCATACTCATACTCATACCTATATTCATATTCATATTCATATTTACTTATATAAGTATACTCATACCCATATTCCCATTCCTACTCATTCACTCACTATTAATATTCCTAATTATATTCATATTCGTACTCCTATTCGCATTCGTATCCTATTCGTATTCGGTTTCACGATGCCGATTACTATCCAACTACTCATGTACGAGTAAGTTATCACATTTTCGCATCGGGACATTCGTGAGTTGAAAGATTTTATTCGTGCAGAGCAGTGTTGCCAGTCTATTACAATTGTAATAGATCTATTACATTTGTTCTCAGTTTATTACGCCATTTCACTTCATATGAAATCTATTACAATTTCCAATTCTAAGAGGAAACAGGAAAAAAATTGTTCATGTTTTAAATTACAATTTCAGCCAAATTTTGAAAAAAATGTTTTATAAAAGACGTATTGGGAAACCTTCTTTATCCATCGCTGCTTATGTAAGTCCCATTATTAACGAGAGAGGGCGAGCAGCAGCCATAAATGTAAACATAATGTATACTAAAAGGACATATGTATGGAGATATTTTTGTTTCATTCGCCCTTTTGACAATAATTTCTCCGCTACTGCACATCGTCAATTTTGAATATGTATAACAACACGATACAATACGTTGCAACTTGCAACGTGCGCATTGGCCGTAAAGGCTTAAAATATTAAACCCGCTAATGTTGGAAGAATATATCGCACCCTAAATACAAAAGGGTCACAACTCAAAATGTAGCTTCTGCTCAAATATGAACGTGACGTTATCAATAAAACGGTCCGCGGATGACATATGGCAAAAATAAATTTTCTGTGCTACTGTAAACAAGTCAAGCTCGAGTGCGGAAAATTTTGAGTTCTGACCATTTTGTATTTAGGGTGCGATATGTTAATTAGTGATATCCTGTGTTACTGACTGTGTTATGACGTTTATTTGACTCTGCCTTTCTGAATGAGCTTTACTGCTTTGTTAGAAGTTTATTCAGTTCGAGAATTGTCACTGTGATGAGCATGTCAGTATGATAGTGAGTGTTTTGTTTTTGTTTTAGTCAATTAAATCCTGTTGATACATCAGTATGGAAAGGTGAGTGTTTCTGAACATTTTCTCACGTGAAATAATTGCGGATTATTTTTCTATTACTATCTATTACTTTTTTGATCATCGCTTTAGTACGCTGCTGCGATTGGTTCTGGCAACACTGGTGCAGAGCTGTGACGTGCACACATACGTATATTTGCTTGTGCTTGTATACGTATTTGTTTGTGCGGTACGTCGCAATTAATTGTTTCGTCGTCGCGGTGTCTAATTGAATTGTATTAACTTTGTTACTTACTTCAGTTCTAAGCTGATTTACGCAGTTGACGACTATCGTTTCAGTTATTTAAGTAGCTGGCGTTTTAGTTAGTTTAATCGGCCTTTGGCTTTATTGTGCGACATATATACGCAGATTGTATGACTTCATTTCCTTGCCAGCCGCAAGACATGACCTTTTTCGATGGCTATACAATACACATCGAATTTAAAGTCTAGAAGAATGCGAAGATAAGCTTGAGCAATAACATTAAGGAAATCCTAAGTAAAGTTCAAGTTGGGACTCGAGCACTTAGCAAATTTAAAATGCCGTATGTCAAAAACTCAAATTACAATTCTCTTGTCCCTTGAAAAATGGGAGAAATTCTTTGCTTTCTGTTATGCGCCCACTCAAGTATTGACTAGGTGGAAAAAAGTGAAGAACAATCGATAGTGAAAATAGTGCGCGGATAGCTGAGCAAAATTTTTGGTAAGTTTTGAGCTCAACTGTATACAAGCAGATACTTTACTTTCTTGAGTAAGATTTGCCAATTTCATTCAACTTTATTTTGATGGTAAAGTGTTGCTCCACATAGCCTTAGCAGTGTTGTATTATATTTGAATGGAAACGCTCCATAATTATTTATTATTATTATTGATTCCTAATAAAGGTTAAAAATTATTTAATTTTGTGGTTTACGCTGGACTAACTTTAAGAAATGAGTCAAATTTATTACCAAAATTCCAAGTTAATTATCTCAACTTTTTAAGTTTTTACTCTGTTCAGAAGCTATTCATTTGTATTTTGGACCTCTCAATCCACATTTTCGCAATATTTGCGAAAAGAGACATGACCAACACCATTACAAATTAGTTATAGAAGTGAAGACTGAAATAAATTTTAGTCACATTTCTAATTTTTCAAAGTTTTGTTTAAATAAGAAATTCTTATGTCGCGATGTATAAGGGAATACAGTGCGTATGATGAACTATTTAAAGCAAATTTACCCTTAAATGCATGAATTAATAAAGCGTTGAAAAAAAAAACTGTTTCCCGGTGGAAATAGTTTTATTTAATCATCAATAAGACATATTAAAAGCAAAATAATGAAACAGTTTTATTTTTTGGTTTCGTTTTTACGGAGCCATGTATAAAAACTAGTTGTTAAGTATAGAAGGCAGTCGAAAAGCGGAAATTATTATTCGATCCACCCCAAGAAAATATTTTTGTTTGTCAAAAACTACTTGTGCACGTTTTACTCGGTTGTCGCTTTTTGAAAATTAATCACGAGCACTTCAAGTCTGCTTTTTCACTTAATTGCACAAAAGTCAGGTTATTTTGAAATGGCATAAAATCAGAGACAATTTTTTTTGCGTTTTGTTATTGCTGAATATAAAGACATTTGATGGGTTAAAATAGTTTGAATTATTTGTATTACTTAATTTGGAAATAAAATTGAATCAAAGGTTAAAATTGAAAAAGAGTTGAATATTAAAATAACTTTTTTCTCATATTTTGTGAACTATCTATATATATAAAAATGAAATGATGTTCGTTTGTACGCATTTTTTTGGGCCGATACGAGGCCAATTTTATTCGTTCTTTTTTCATATTATAGGGATCCACTAGGGGAAGGTTTTTAGCAAAAAAAATTTCTTTTAAATATTTTCTTCATATAAAAAAAAGAAAAAATCAAAATATTGTACAAAACAAAACTTGCTCGATTCTTAGATTAAAGTAAGTTTCGAATCGACATTCATTTTATGTATACAACTTTTTTTGAATTTTTCGTTATTGTATACAGAACTTTCAAATGATTCGAATGAAATTTTTTTTTTTTTTTATTTCTTCCATAAAATATTACACCTGTCGTTAGACAATAAGTAATTTCATTTACAAAAAGATAGAATGAGAGTGATATTGAAGGGCCAATGCCCCCAAGCTCATTTAGAAGAAATATATACATATTATTTAAAAACAAGTGGTTAACAAACAATGACATATACGATTAGTTGACAATTGATTACAAGGATTTTGCAAGATCTGTTGGTGTTTGACGGTTAAGCCGACTTTGGGTAGATTTTTTTTTATTTGGTAGTCTTCTCAACGTAGGATTTGCATGCGTTAATAGTCTATTTATGTGTCTTCTGCTAGCGCTTTGTATTGTTTCATCAATAGTATCGATGTTAAGGTCGCGATGAATATCTGCGTTAGGTATGTACCAAGGTGCATTAGTTAAGGTCCTAAGTATTTATGAAAATAATGTTTCAATTCAATTGAGCAATGCTTTCTTTGACCTATTCTATATGGAAATGAATGCGTTTGCAAACGATGTTTTCGGCTATGAACAAATGTTGGAATCGAATGAAAAAGGAAAGGTAATAAGAACATACACAAGATAAAGTTAGAATTCGAATTTTTAGATTTATTTTGTTTATTTCTCATTTTTTCAGAAGTACACCACACAACAACTCATTCCAACTCTGATTTTGAAATCCTGTTGGAATTGGTGATCGATAATTTTGTCACTATAATAGTCAATGCAAATTTGCGTGTATCAGACCCTGCATATTATTTACCATATCAACTTTTTATGGAAACTTCAAAAAACACTTTTTAACCAAAAAAAATAAACCTTTTTTCAAACACAACAGGAATGATAACATTGCCTAACAATTTCTGCACTTTTGCACAGTCTAAATAGGCATTGATACAGAGTGTATTTCCAAACAGAGTTCAACATTACAAAAACCATGATTGACTCAGCGAAAGAGCAATTTTAGCTGGGAAAAATAAGGACGTCAATGATATAAATTCAGCTATTTTAGATCAAATACCTGGTGACATAGTTGCGTGTAAGTCAATGGACACTATTACTGATCAAGATGAGGTCGTAAATTATCCAACTGAATTCTTAAACTCACTCGATTTGCCAGGCTTACCACCTCATAATTTACGATTAAAAATTGGAGCACCGATTATTATGCTGCGCAATAGTAATGTGCCCCGACTTTGCAACGGTACCAGACTCGCTGTGAAGAAGCTAATGGGTAACGTTATCAAAGCAACAATTTTGAAATGGAAGTACAAAGGAGAAAACATTTTGATACCCTGAATTCCACTGATTCCGGCGGATTTACCATTCGATTTCAAACGTTTGCAGTTCCCTATTCGCCTTGCCTTCGCTATGAGAATTAATATGGTGCAAGGACAGTCTCTACAAATGTGCGGTATTAATTTAGAATACCCAATTTTTTCTCATGGACAATTGTATGTAGCTTGCTCACGAGTTGGCAAACCATTGTCATTATTCACGCGAAAGATGAAAAAACCAAAAACGTTGTCTACCAAAAAGTGTTACAATAAAGTTTGAATGAAATTGTATCAAAGAATTTGCTTTGTTTCGTATTAATTTTATTCTCTTTCAGCAAATCATTGAATTTATCGTCTAGCGAAGCGGGCCAGGGTACGCTAGTTTTATATAATAATAAAAATTATAAAAATTTATACTCTCGTGGTAAACTTCGGACCATGTTCACCGACCTTAGTGAAATGTCTGGCAAGAAGTGTTCACTAGTAACGCAATCGTAATCCCTTATTTTTGCTCTTTTTCTCAAGCTTATCTATGTTATTTCTTCATGCCGCTAAGATAGAAAATAAAGAGTTATATTTCGGATTTGTAACTTCAACTTCGGTATTTGTTGTTACTGCCGAAGTTCAACTAGGGTCTATCTCTAGCGCAATCATTCTTCTTATAGCTTTAATATTACTGTGTACAGTTTGGGAGTCATTAAAGATCGAAGTTATGCTGACCGTCCTGGAAATATTTAGACACATAAAATACTAAAACAGAAGATGGATTGATAATTGACCCAGTAAAACTCGCCGAAACTTCGTTTACGTATTGCTCTCCTCCTCATTTAAATTCGGCATAATTATTACTGAGATTTGATGAAAACCATGTCCTCATTTTATATGATAAGGCTAACTTTTCGTGCGTACCCCCGTTGTTACAAAATATTGCCATTGTCTGTGACTTGGTTTGAATCAAAAAGTTTGCGCTCAGCTCTGATTAAATTTTCCCACAAGGGGCGTGGGTATATATATAAGTTCGAATTGAATCAAATTTACCCTTCCTTACTTATTTTATAGTATTTGTAAAAAGAAACTCACCGAGGGGCTACCCTTTATATGGTTAGAAACAAGTAATAGGAGCTTCTGAAATGAAGTACGCACTTTTCGAATATCAATGAGCTATAAATTAGGTACACATTTTTGATAGCCTTTAGGTACTAAGAGCATCAGAGACACCATTTTCAGTATTGTAAAATGAATTACGATAAACTAAGTATTATGACAACTTAGTTTTACGCCAACTTCTGGTTGGTGTGCTTTTAATTTGTTACCTCTCTCCACAGAGATATTTGTTTATACATACCGAGAGATGAGCGCTGAAAAACATTTATTGCATATATTTTTCCTTATTTACTGTTCGAGAAGGTACTGGCTTCAACCTTTGGGCAGGAGCAGACGAATATGATACTTTTATTTTTTCACTAAAATACGAAAAAGAAAGTATGCGAAATAAAAATTTTCCTACTTGAAGTTATTTCAATTTTATTTCCCTTTCCACAGCATGCAAACACGTGCGTGAATCCTTGCCATGAATATCCACTCATCCATTGCATTCGCTTTTTCCTTTGTTTCTTTATACGTTTGCTGGCGCTGCATGTGCTACTAGCGCGTTGACGCGAACACAATTTTCGCAAGTGGAAGCGTAAAATCTCGGCTTTTGGCTTTGCTCCAGCAACCTTGACCTGGCGCCGAGAACACTTTGTCTGCTGCCAACTTTAAGTGAGGTAAAAAATTAGAATAAATGGCAACATCTTCAAAGCTCAAAATGGTTTTCTTTGTACAGCATTCGTGAAATAGTTGAAATGTGTAAGAAAACCGCAAAAGGACATAATAAATTAGTATATAAAGAAAAGAGATTTCAACAGTTCAAGAAAACAAAAAAAAAAAGCCATTGGATTGCGCAAAAACAACAGCGCATGGAGTATGATTCTGGTGAAGAAATGCTTATGAGTATGAGAAAAGGTTTAAGTGTGTCTTTGTAAGTGGTGAGGAGGCTGGGTTTCAGTAAATGTTTCACTAAGATTGACTACAGCGAGTGTAGGTTTGCAGTTTATAGTTATTAAAAGTGAAAATTACTAGACGGATAGATTAGCGTATTTGGTAATTAGTAATTAAAATTCTTCGAAATTAAGGCCACCAGCAAGCCCAATATAAGGGCCTTAAGGATCTGCTTGGAGTAGAAAAATAGACTGTTGGTATTATTATATTATATATATTTATAATTGGCGCGTACACTCTTTTCGGTGTCTGGCCGAGCTCCTCCTCATATTTGTGGCGTGCGTCTGGGTGTTGTTCCACAAATGGAGGTACCTACAGTTTCAAGCCGAACGGCAGATATTTTTATGAGGAGCTTTTTCATGGCAGAAATACACTCGGAGGTTTGTCATTGCCTGCCGAGGGGCGACCGCTAGTAGAAAAATGTTTTTATTAATTTTGGTTTTACCGAGATTCGAACCAACGTTCTCTCTGTGAATTCCGAATGGTAATCATGCACTAAACCATTCGTCTACGGCGGCCGCCTATAGATAATCTATGCACTTTAGATATCAACAACCTTTTACGCTTTGTCAAAAGCTCAGGATGGTTCAATATGGAAAGGAAAATATAGCCCAGCTCCCGCGAGTAACCACGGACCCATTTCGTGGTCTAGGTGGCATCGTTGTCTCTATAGGCGATGCGGCTGCCAAACCTAAAGTGCATATAAAATTGGCGCTTACAACTTTTAGCTAAGATTTTCATTAAATTTGTAGTATGCGTCTTGCCGCTGTTCTATAAACGGAGGAGTAGTTTTGCTTCATGACTGAGTGACAGATGAATTTTATGATAAATTTCGTCAAGGCAGAAGGCACTCGAAGGTTTGCTAAGGCGTACTGAAGACTCTTGGATCTTGAAAGTAAAATGTTTCTATCATTTCATATTTCATGTTCACAGTGAGATTTTAATCCAAGACCAACCGACCGGTAGTCGCATTCAGTTAAATGATGATAATTAAACGTACGAAAGTAGGTAAGGCCATCTAGTCATATTTTTTTTTTTATTTTATTGTCCTATCTTTGCTTGGAGAAATGAATTCATTTATGTAAAATGATAAAACCTACCAAACAGCCGATTCATGAATGCAAAATTGTTGAGGACATCGAGATAACGATCTGTAAAGTTGTTCAGCACCTTTTTATGCTACAGCAGCAATACTTCCCACAGAACGTCCAGTTTGTGGTCTGCCAGTCCTTTTTCTATCGTCAGCAGAACCAGTTTATTGAAATTTTTTTCCCAACCTTTGAACTGTCGACTCATTTAGATGATTATTTTCACGAAAACAATGACTAATTTTGCGATATGTTGCTTTTAAAGATTGATGATTTTCGTAATAAGTTTAAATAAATTTGACGCGTTTTTCTTTTGTGAAACACCTGTGGCTAAAATTGTATATCTATCTACTCGAAAAATGTCAAAGATAACGTACAAGAATACACCGCCTAGAAATTACTCTCTACTTGTATTTGAGCATCACTTTTGATTCTTCAGAGCCCACCACGACGCCATTGTTTAGTGTGATTCTGAAGATTAAGCAAACAACTGAGATCAGTTCATTCGCGTACTATTTTCGCTGTGAAACATTTAAGGCTAAAGATAACTTTTTTAATAGCTGCAGCGCAGCGAAAGGCAATGGAAAATACCAAAGTGCATTTCTGCCATTAAATCTGCTATTCGGTGAAGGCATCCATTTTAGGGACTTCAATTTATAAAGCACTTTAGTACAGATATAAAATACTGCATGGAGAAAAGCCTTGGCCTAGAACTTAATTGAAAAATCCCAAAAATTTAGTTTTGAACCAGACAAAAGACCAGAGGTAGAAAAAATAAAAATGCAGGTTGGAGATAAATTGGATACTTTGGCCACTTTTTGCATTTACGAGCTACAAAAATCGGAGCTATAAAAAAGAGTATAAGTATTTGTAAAAATTTAATCCATTGCAACTTTAAAGTCCATTATAAAACTAAATAGATATAAAACTAAGTATGCAGAATTATTAAGAATTAAATATTTATAGCTTCACGCGAGAGTGGTTTGTTGATGAAAATATCAAATTATAAGTAAATTACAAAGAACTCAAATATGCCTGGAAAACGAACAACGCTTGAGGGGACTCATTTTGTCTAATAGATATATATAATTATTTAATGGGAAAAAGTGTGCACCAGTTATCAGAAGTGTTTTATTTAACCGGACAAATCATTTATGATACAATAAATCGTCCAAAAACTTAAAATAGGCTGGAGCCAAAATCTGCAGGCGGAAGACTACGAAAAATATCTGTCCACACCGAATGTATCATATTTTGATGAGAAAAGTAGCCGCAAGGCCGCAGATCGACAAGAAATCCTACTAGTGAGCCATAGTAATGATTGTGGTAGCGAATTTCTCACGAACAAGTCCGCTAAGTTTTGCAAAAGCACGATTATACTATACAGTTTGCTCGGATGAAGTCTTTATTCTCTGGACAGTATATTGAAGAGCAATTATTTTTCGCTAGGACGTACATAGCTCAACCATTTAGCTAGAGTGTGGAGGCAGCTATTAACAGCACTGAAAATGCGAAATATTATACCGACAGAGGAATTTGGGAAACTTACAGTTATGATGTGGGGATACAAGTAATTTGGTGTTTATAGAAGATAAGATGGTTGCACGACAATATTTTGAACATTTTGCAATGCCATTTGACCAATATTGCCACAAAATTTTGCTCCATTGTTGACAACAAACCCCAGTTTAAATTCTACCCAGACAACGGTCCAAGGCATAAAGTTCGTATGGTTAAAATGTTACTTATTTTTATTGGTTACACTAGCCCAAAGTTCGGGTATGAATCCAATAGAAATTTGTGCCATATATAAAGAAAAAAGTTGCAAATAACGAGAACAAAAGAGGAGAGGAATGACGCAAGATGCCTCAGGGCTATGATGTTCAAAAATAGGGGCATTCTGTGAAAGGCAGAAATTGAAATTGAAATTTGAATTGGTCGAGCCGAGGAGCACAAAGAGATTTGGTGGCTCCTAAAACTCTCGGGATTAAAAGCCCATTGTATTTGGAGCTCTGGAAAGAGGGTAGATAGTCAAGGGGGAAAGGAGAAAAAGTATCGGAGAAAGAGATAGAAAAGAAAAGAGACAGATAGAGTGGTAATTAGTCCTGTGAGAATTTTCTAGGTTCTTTGGCAAATCTGTAAATATCCTCCAGTTTTAGAGAACGAATATTACTCATGCTCACGACATCGGAACCCGAAACTCGTAGTCTTGCTCTAGCAAAGGCACGACATTCACAGAAGAAGTGCTCAGTGCTATCCGCCTCCTTCAAATAAGACAGGCACACTGGGTTCTCAATAATTCCAATGCTGTTCATATGCTGACTCCATGAGTTGTGTCCTGTAATAATACCGACCATCAATCGAACGTCTTTCCTTCCAAGTTTTAGTAGAAAGTTTGAAAGTTTTCTGTTCGGACTTGTCACAAAACATTTTGCAGTTCTGCAGCGTTCTAGACCGGACCATCGCTCTTTATGTAAATTGCATACATAATCGCTGATCCATTTCTTGATTTCTGCAGAATTGGCCCTGGTCCCTGTGGGGTAATCGCTGATCCGCAGTTGACCAATTCATCGGCAATTTCGTTTCCTTGAACATCGGAGTGTCCTGAAAACCATATAAGTATAAGCTTCTTCTTACATTCTTGAACAATCTTTGAGATTTGCTTCGCGTTATCCAGCGCCTTCAGTGCAGCCTGACTCTCACTGAAAACTTCAATCTGTTTCCCGCTCCATCTCCTCTCGATTATCCATTCAGCTACTTTCGGGATGGCGAAAACTGGAAAACAGTTGCTATTTCCCCCATAGCGTAGTGATACTTATTACTATCATTTAAGTAACATCCGGTTCCAGACCCTATTTCATTCTTGGATCCATCGGTAAAGAAAATATCCGTCAAACCTCTCTGAATGCGTTCTGGATTGCTCCATTGCTCACGCAGTGGAAATCTGACATCAAATTGTCCTTCATATGGGTATCAGGTTGTCTTTAGGTGCCAAGAACAATGGATACTGCTCAGATAGCAATTTAAAGATTTCTCTGTGTCCCGAAGTACCGTCTTCGTGCCAGAAACCATATTTATGGAGCCTACACATTGCTTTTATTGCTGCCTGTTGTATCTTAAGATCCGAGGGGAGCAAATCAAGCATAGCATTTAGAGCATCGCCGGAGGTTGTACTCTTGGCTGTGAAAGGCTGACTACAAGGTCTTATAGATAGATGCTCGGGGTAGTCATACAAAGTGCTTATTCACGCTTCTTTTTTTGAAACATATAACTTTTACCTAATGTAAAAAGACTTTCCTGACAGCTGTGCTTGAATGTATATTCTTTTTGCTTTTCAATTTTGTGTTCTATTTAAGCGGAGTTACTGTATTTTCTATTATTGGTTTATGAACTATTTACATTAGCAAACAAAACTAAAGATTGGAAAAAAACCATGAAAAAATACATATTTTCCTGAACAATACTTCTGAATTTCGCTTGATTAGTGGATGTCAAAACACTTCATTGACAAACTGTATGCTTTAGATAAGTCATAAGTGACTTCTTCTAAATTTAGTCTCCATATTAACTTTAATAATAATTCTCACAAAATATTACTTTAAACGGAATGCGATGAAAGTGAGAATTGCAAAGAATCATTCCTCTGTATGCGCTCACTGAAAAATCGATTTCAATGCTGGCATCTCTATGGCTCAATTTATGAGTACTGGGAGTGGTGCCAAAAACGGAAAAAAAAAAAATAACAATAACAAACAATAGTCAAGTAGTGAAGCATGCGAAAACAAGAAGAGAATGCATTGCGGCGGATGTGAGCACCACTAAACTACAGCAATATATACATCCAAATATACATACAAGTATAGGCATAAAAAAGTGCCCTATTTGGCTAGCGGCAGACCAGCACTGCATTAAATTCCATAATTCATTATTTGTTGAGGCCAAGATAATGGAAATTGAAATCACAAATTTATAACATGAGCCTACTTACTAATATTTTTAGTTTTATATTTTTCCATTTCAATATAGTAAGAAAAAAATAAACCAGATTAAGAGTTGTATGCTTTTGCTGTTGGCAACTCCACATTGAAATACTACCTCCTGTAGCACTCAGGCACCCATCGGGCATCCATTTATGTTTGTGCTCATTTTGTATAGTTAGAAGTGGAGAAACTAATAAATTTACATATATACAGTTATATTTAGTTATTCATGTACATATATACATTCGAACATATACGCATACCCTGGTTTTTGTCAGGAGCTTTTTTGCTTTAATTTTTCCCTCTATTCTTTCCTATTCATTTTTTGCTATTTCGCAGCACATTTTCAACGCAGACAAGTGGTCTCCAACATGAGTTGGAGCGAGCTTGAATGTGAGTAAGTCTACAACAACAAATGTGTACATGTATTTGCATTCCTGTGTGAATATTCGCCGTTACACATTTACCTAAGCCTGTACGCCGAAAAGTATGCATGCATGTGTGTACGTATATATGTATACAGTGTTTGAATACACCCTGTAGAGAAAATTTTTATTAGTGAAATATATTTGTGGTTCAGAACCAGTGTGATTTCGGCAATTGCGAACCGCATTGCTATTTATGTCGCTAGCAGCTAATTTTAAAGTGTGGCAGCGTTACGGCTGAAAAGTTATGCTAAAATGATGCGATATTATGTGGTGACTACGGTTTCTCGGCCAAACATCTCACGCATCACTGCAACCCTTACAGGCCATGGGAAACTAGGGGATCATGCAGCTAGACTCAACCTACCCTTCAATCCTATCTGCAGAAGCTGTCATGCGGAAGGGGCGAGGAAAGCCTTTTCCACTACCTATGTGAATATCCAGGGCTAACTAGGACGCGCCCTCGCTCCTTTCGTAAGCCTTTCTTGCAGCAAATTAATGAGATCTCAGACATCGAGATAAAGAATTTGCTGGTATACTTGGACCTCACTAAATGGATTTGACTTACAACAACAACAAAAAAAACATCATTCACGGTGGTATTAAAACGGCGCTGGTCACTAATTAGGATTATTTCAGTGGAAATACTCAACTACTTCAACAACAACAACAACAACAACAACGGTTTCCGATGCAATAAATTGCTGACTCGAGTCGGGATAAAAGATTATGTGCTTTCTACGTAAATGTAGGCTATTGAGCCAATTTTTAATTTTTGTAAAACGATAATCATTTGTTTTATAACTATATTAAAGTACAATTCTTTAGGTGAAATTAAATAAGAATTATAAGATTAGAATTATAAGATGAGAATGGAGATTATTTCTAACAAATCTGGTTTGAATTTTAAAATATTTTATTTATTTAACTTTTTTCAGTTAGGCAGTAACCTTATTTTTTCTATATTAATACCTTCGTTGTTAAAAAAACAGTAAATAGGCTAGAGATTTTTAAATGGCTTTCTTTTGATACAAATACAGGGATGGAAAACACTTTAGCACTTGAAAATTTTGATCAGTTTTGATTATTTGCTTTTCTTTAATGTTCAATACTGTTTTTATATAAAGGATATCTTATCCCGGTGGTCTAGAATTTCGATTTTTTTTTATATTTCGAAAGTATGGGCTTTTAAGAATATATAATATAGTAAAATTTTTGGAAGGATATTCCCAGTATTTTCGATTCTGCAGCCTTTTGAGCAGGTAAAGTCAGATTTGTCACTCGGCGGCATCAATGGAAAATATCCACTCTCAAAACTTTAAAATCAAATATCTCAAAACTACTTTTTTCGGCTTAGTGTTATAAAAAAAAACAAAAAAATCTATTCAACCGAATCGTCTGAAATTTTAATATTTTCTTCCCAATATCAATGGCTATTAGAATAGTATTATTATTTCAATTTTTTCGTTTTTATGATTAAAAAACTGAAAAACCCGAGTTTTAGAGTGTCAAATTCAAAGCGGCATTTTCTCAATTGTTTTTATTCAAGTACGCGACAGAGCTATAGTCATACTGATTAATAATATGTTGTTCTTTGTGTTTCAGATAAATATCTAGAAGAGCCAAAATGGACAACACCGTCCAGGCCCAATTTTTCGGGAGGGTCATCTTCAGCGCAATTTTTAAAATTATTAAAATTAAAAAAAAAAAAAAATTTCTTTCATTTTTGTATGTAAAAGAAGTTACATAAAAAGCATACAAAATTTAAATATCTTTTTTTTTTTTTTTTAATTTCCTGAAATACCCTACATTTTCGAGCACTAGACCACCGGGGCCCCTTAATGCATAACTAAAACCATATAAATCTAAGTTGATGTCCTACAAAATACTAAACAGTCTTACAGAGACAGCCTAATTTCTTAAATTCATAAAGAAAAAAATAAATATCTGAAGTGTAAATGGCTTTAAGTAAGAGTTTTTAGAAAAATGTTTGGTTTGCAGTTTTATAGCCTATTTTGCATAATAGAAGTTTGAAGTAACTCCATATTCTAGTCGATTTTTAATAATTTGTTCACCTCACGCTTCAGCATAAAAATGAAGGCGCGCATTAATTAAGGAAGAATAATATTAAAATGTTGAAGTAAAGTCTAATATTCCATTAAATATATTATTTAGATGGATGGTAACCCTAGTTAGAAATTTTTGGGTTTATATATATGTATAATTGGCGCTTACACCCTTTGTTGGGGGTTAGACCGAGCTACTCCTCTTATTTGAGGCGTACGTCTTGATGTTGTTCCACAAATGGAGGTACCTACAGTTTTAAGCCGCATCCGAAAGACAAATGGTTTTTGTGAGGAGTTTTTCCATGGCAGAAATATACTCGGAAGTTTTGCCGAGGGCAGCCGCTTTAGAAAGAACTTGTTCTATTAATAGGAGTTTCGTGCACGGAGACTCGAAAATATACACCTCTGAATGGTAGCCACGCGCCAACCAATTCGGCTACAATAGTCGCTATTCGTCTGTATGCATTATTAAAATATATTATCTGTGCATGTCAGTATTGATATACTCTTCTTATTTAATTTTGTGCTTTAGATAAGCAGCAACCCCTAAACATGTGGCAACTTCATTCAACAATGTCTAGCTTTAAGGTTTCTTATCAAAGCTTCTATACCAACAGTGTCTAGATTAAAGATTTCTTAAATAGTTTTCTTTTAATAGCAACGTTGTAATATATTATGTAAATAATTAATGTCAGCATTGAAATTATTTATTAATTTTTAGCTATTTTTGTACATGTGCGGCAACCCTGTTCGAGAAAATTTCTAATCTTTCATATAAGTATTAAGATATCTTACTTTTATAATTATTATTATAATATAAATATATATAATATATTATTTATTAATCAGGTGGCAACTCTAATTAACAATGTTAGTATTAAAAATATTTTGTCACAGTTTTTTTATCAACAACCATTTTAGCATACATCTTTCTTAAAAAGCTTTCTTTTAAATACTTTACAATTTCAAGGTTGATGGCAACTCTACTTAAAATATGTATGTCCGAATGCCAGTAATAAAATATCATATATGCATCTATGTTAGTATTGAAATCCTCTTGGTTAGTTATTTTTTCAGACAAGTGACAACCCTGCTCAAAAAAAATGTATTACCTTTGAAGTCAATGTTATATATATCGCTCACCCGTACGGGAATAATAAACCGCAAACAGAAAAGTCTACACCACCTTGGTGGTATTGCCGTGCCTTCATATAAATAATGAAGCAGTAAAACCTAGAGTGGGCTAAAATATTTATGTCTCTTTTGGTCGCAGTGCGCGCAGTAGCTTAATAATAATACAACGCCTTACTTTCTAAGTTCCTAATTATTAGCTAATTGTTTAATGAAGTGGCAATTCTATGCGACCACGTATCAATGGCAATGGCTAGCTTGCTTTTAAAACCAGTATTGCCATATATTTTTCAACTACAATATTTAATTTTTATTTTTTTATTTTTAAAGCTTCCTGCCAAATCTATGCAAAGATAAGTTTGTTTTCAAGTTTTATTAAACTTCTTTCATTTCATACTACATACATTTCAATGTAAGATTTTGTTTTTATTTTGTAGGAAGGTGTACTATTTAGGTCCGCATGAGTTCGATTTTCGAAAACACGCTGCCATAAGTATTCGAAGGCAACTTTGTCTGTAAATTTTAAATTAATTAACGAACTTATTTTCGAGTTTTGTGATCCAAACAATATTTCTGTATATATAAATAATTGGCGCCTACAGCCTTTTTGGATGTTTGACTGAGCTCCTCGTCCTATTTATGGTGTGCGTCTTGACTATTTCCGAACGGCAGACAAAAATATAAGTAAGTACTGAATTTTTCCATAAGTGCAGAGAGCTAAAAGCTAAAATTTATTTTACTTGTCCCAAAAGGCAAACATCAATCGAAAGTCATTGATTTATTTTATCGAACTATGCAATTTACAATTTTGTTGCTCCATAATTTGTCGAATTTAATATTAGCTCGGAGCTATGGGAAACGGCGAGGAGAGAACATCAGTCGAATTCAGTACTATTTAGTTCCAAACTTTTGCAATGGTTACAAGTGAATCATTGAAAGTATTGCTCAGCGCTGGCTACTACTTTCTCCCATCTTTCTGGTAGATCTCGCATACCGTCGCTGTAAAACTGCGCATCTTTTGAGGCTATCAATGGATCAAGCCATTGTTTGATGTCTTCATATGAATGGAACTGTTGGTCAGCTAGACCATGTGCCACCGATCAGAAAAGGTGATAATCGGACGGCGCATTATGTGGAGAATATGGTGGGTGGGGTAGGATTTCCCATTTCAGTGTTTCCAGGTAGGTTTTTACGGGCTTGGCAACGTGAGGCCGCGTATTGCGCAGTGCTCGTCTCAATCGCATCAATTGAAGTCGATACCTATCCCCAGTGATGGTTTGGTTTTAACAGTTCATAATAAATAACACCAACTTGGTCCCACCAAATACATAGCATAACTTTCGCCGCGTGAATATTCGGCCGAGGCGACGACGTAGTAGCATACCCGGGCAGTCTATATAACTTTCTTTTCTTTGGATTGCTGCAATGAATTCATTGTTTATCCCCCCTTACGATGCGATGAAGAAAACCTTTCCTTTTTTGCCGCTGGAGCAGTTGTTCACAGGCGAAAAAACGACGTTTAACATCCCTTGGTTTTAACTCATAAGGAACCCTAGTGCCCTGTTTCCGAATCATTCCGAAAGCATGCAATCGCTTGGAAATGGATTGGCAGGTAACTCTTAATACTGATGCAAGCTCTTCTTGCATTTGACACGGATCTTATTGAGCAATGCCTTCAATTCAGCGTCTTCGAAGGTTTTTGACCTTCCAAAACGAATACGGTCGTTAACATTAAAACCACCCTCTTGGAAGCGATAGAACCCGATAGAACCAATCTCGGCACTTTGTTTCACTTAAAGCAGCATCTCCATAGACTTTTTGTAGCTCTCGATGCGCTTCAGCCGGCGTTTTTTTCGAATGAAAGAGGAAAATCAACACTTCCCGCAAACGACGATTATTCGGCACAAAATCAGATACCAAAACAAAATCACATATGTGTTGAATCAGTTTGTTTACCATATATCAAAGCTTGGTTTGTGACGTTTAGGTTATGTTTAAATCGAGTAGCACACACTGCAGGCGGCATCTATTGACAAACAGCGGGAACTTAGTTGCGCACCTAATATTTAAATAGATTCAAGAATTTATTTTTTCTAGCGCTTCGCTGCTTACATTCGCAATATTTTTATATGAAAGAGAGAGAGAGTGCATAAGCATACCAGTTAAAGTTCCAAACCCTCCAGAGCGCATCAATTCAGTACTAGTGAATTTCCCTCCAGGTGAAACGTACGAGCTCGGCATAAGCTATGTAGGTAGTTGTGTGTGTTGTGTTTTTTTGTTTTGCTGCCTGTATTGTATGCATGTGCGCGCCCACCTTTTGGCAACAAAACAAGTGGAGCACAATGCGAACACACGTAAAATAAAAGCGAAATCAACAACAGCAACAAATAATAAACTGTTATTGGGCATACAGTGGTAAATAGTGCACAAAAGCAGGGTGTACAGAAGTGTACGTCAGACTGCCAAGTGTTGGCAAAAAGTGCTACGCTTGCCTTAATTTTTCGATTTTTCTATGATGCCATCGTATTTCTGTTGTAACACAAACACAAAAGGAAGGCATATACAATAAGGTATATTAGATATATTTCTACGCTTAGAATTACATACACTTGCATGGATATACAGGCTTTCTCTGCTACAGTTAACAGCGCTTTTTGTTATCATTCACACCAACGCGTTTGCCTTTGTGCTGGGAAGTTAAGTTAAGCACATTTGAACATGTGTTACAATGTGAGAGCAGTTGGTTGTGCATATGAACACGAATACAAGCATAAAAATGTACATGAAAACATAAACACATACACACACACATACAAACATACATATATATATACTATATACGTACAATGTGTCAAAGGCTGCATTAACTTTATAAGCATTTTTGCAAATGTGTCCAACCGTAATTTTCGCCGACATACACTTGCGTAGAGGCTGCTTTATCTACTTTTATTTTACTGACAGTGCCCCCTTTGCTACTTGTTTTTCCTCGGAAAACATACTTTTAATTCCACTCATGGAAAATTTCATTCATATAAAAATTCTGTATTCGAGCTTTGCTGCCATATTTGCTACCCACACGCAAGCAAACATTTTTCACAAAAGTACAGCAAGGCCTCGCCGTACCCCAACTCAGATGCGTATATGTATTTGTATGTGTGTATACCCAAATAAGTGCTACTTATCTGAGTTGTGACGGAAAAAATTAAAAATAAATTAAATTAAGCTCTCCGAAAAGCACAGACTTTTGCGTTGACTTTATTTACGAAAAATACATTAAATATCCATTGTCTGCGCCGGAAAACAAATTTCAATGAAAATTTCCGCAGAATTTTGCGAAGCATGCGCATGAGTGCGCAACGTTGTATGGAAGTGTAATAAGGATTTAAAGATTTTAATTTAGGTCTTTATTCTATCAATTCTCGGTAGTAGAAAGCGCATTAAGTTGAATAAATATGGAAATAATACATTTTGCGATTTTTTTAAAAAAGACAATTGGCACCAGAAAGTTGGGGTTATTATCTAAAAATATACAAGCAGAATAATAATTTCCAAGAAAAAATGTCAATCTGATTATTTGAAGCCCACCACCACCACCCCACAAGCCAGCACCATAAGCCAGCAAATAAGGCATGCGAAAAAGATGTGGTACGAAATCTTACAAACGACGCTGGCTGTACACAGCGGTTGCCCGACACATCCAGTTGTTCTACGATGCCATCGTTTGGTGATGAACAGGTTGAAAAGAGACCCCACTTCTAGGTGTTAAAAGGAGAGAGCGCAATGGGCAGTCTTTCATTTCTCGCGGGTACTCTGTTCTCTGCCACTACAAAGGTTCTCGAGGTAGGTAGATAGGTGAAATTGCCAGTCTAGCGCTCCTCAAGTAGCACTAAGGCGCCGTTTTGATACCTTTATGAGACGTCCAACAGACAGATATTTGCAGCCAGCCAAAGCTGTTGATGTAGTGGAGAAGATTGATGGCATTTAGGCTGGCGAACTGCCCCAGGCTGTCGAAGAAAGGAACGCCCAGTGACCTTAGTCATCTAGCTGCCAAGCCCGGGCATTTACAGAGAAAGTGCTCAACAGTCTCCTTCTCTGAAAGGTCCCCACAGCTTCTGCAATGGGGGTTAAATGGTAACCCTAGCTTTTCCACGTGTCCGGTAAACACAACTTCAAGTTTGGAAATTGAATGGCGAAGAGTCCAAAAGAGTTTCTGAATCCTCTGTATAAAAAATTCACGAGCTGCGATTAAATTCTTTTTTGTCAAATCGAAACGTATTTAAGCGAAGCTGGTCGCCTTCAGAAGATATGCGCAGGTTGAAATAGCTTCTCATTCACCTCTGGGTATGGGGATTTTTGACGTCATGAACTGTAAAAGTGGGAGAAAGACGTTAGTTTATTGCTTAGAAGCATCGCCGTTCTTGTGTGAGGACTGTTGGCATAAATTTACCTACCATCACTCAATGACTTTAAGCGCTTTACAGACCTTAGAACTCTTTGCGCTTTTCATTTAAACTCGGTGCGCTGTTTTATTGCTTTAAATTTTCTTTGGAAATTTCACATCAAAATTCTTAAATGCTGCGGAAGAGCGAACTTTATAGACTCAGCTGCAGGATCTACTGCCATTTGCATCGATAGCTCTAAGCTGAACAATGATTTTGACAGCAAAATTGTGAGGGAGCATTTCTCAAGGAACCTTAGCATATGGCGTTCTGACTACTGTAACACCTTTCAATGTCGAAAGTGGTGAATTTTTGATATATCAGCTGCACAGTCCCCAACTCCATAGTCCATACTAATCCATATATTCTGAGAGTCAAGCAGCAATAAAATCTTTGCAATGCAATAATACCTCTTCAAAGGTAGCTATTGTATATAGAAAATCTCTAGACTGACTATCTGCGAAGCATGCCACAAAAGTAGTAAGGTTGCCCGAACAGAGACATATACTTGGGAATTACCTAGAGACGTTCCGCTAGAAATAACACTTACTAACACTTAAGAAATTCTCTTTATCTTCACACAGATTTCGGCTCTTAGCATACCAACAACAGGTAAATGGTCATGAAGTGGACATCACATGTTGTGTGACGAAGCAGATCTGGCTAAGTATGAATAAACAAATTCCCAAACTCTGCCGGTTTCTCTATGGATTCAGCTGTAGATATCATTGCAGGTACTTGAGATTCAAACTGGGGACGAGGTCGTGGACTTAGCCACGATCTCTGTAGGTGTCCTCCAAGGAAGTGTTCTTGGCCTCGTACTTTACACAATATTTAATGCGGGTCTATCACTCTTAAGAATGGTTGAGACTGCAACTTACGCTGACGATACCGTCATCATGTCTACTAGTCACAACAGCATTTTGGCGACACATTTTCTACAAGAAAGCATTGAAGATATAGAGAAATGGCTCAATCGATGGCGTAAGCAGGTAAACCTAACAAAGTCCATGCAAGTTACCTTCACGCTGAAATTTGAAACATGCTCTGCCGCTACCTTATTCGGCATTTACAAGTGGATAACGTGAAATATTTGGGTATGCACTTGGACAGACGCCTAACGTGGCAAAAACACATAATGACCAAACGCAAACAGCTCGGTCTTGGACTTACTTCTCTACAATGGCTTATGGGAAAAAGCTCAATGCTGTCTCTAGAAAAGAAACCTCTTCTGTACAAAGCCGTAATTTAATCAATTTGAAATCCCAGCTATAGGGAGCGGCGGCGAAAACGAACATTGACATCATAGAGAGGTTCCAAGCAAAGACACTGCTTGGAATTATTGGATTAATCTAGCAACGAGCTAATATGCAACAAAACGATGACACCTTAAGTACGGGATTTTGATGATTACGTCACGAATTTTGAGTTTTAAGGCTTCAATTGGGCTGGCTCCGTATAGAATCTATCTTTAACCATAGATTCGTAAGAAATATTCCAATGGTGTTTAATCGCATAATCGAGGTGACTAATTAATAACAAAATTACGTGATCGGGTGACTTAGCTTTCACTAAAATCATTTTTTTCAGTGGCTGTAAGGCATGCCCGCGATATCCATATCATCGATAATAGACCAAAATCCAGTTGTTAACATCTCACGATAGTGTGATGCATTGGCCGTAACCGCAGTTCCAGTCCAATTTTCGAAAAGAAGGTCTAATCACGCCTCCAGGCTTCATAGCGCTGCTTGAACGACTCGGTCGAACGCGCGTTGTTCTTGAAAAATTTAACAATACGCCAGTCGACTCAAATTTATCGATCAAATCCTTAATAAGGGTCTTAAAAAGGGCAACCAAGAATATTGCAAATTTTACAAACCCACCAAATTTTACGGATTCAACATTTTCATAGAGGATTTTTATTATTTTAATGCGATTTCCGAATGAGATTGAGTTCATTGTAAGAATTGCAAAGCCTTTACTGCATATACGAGGATCGTTTGAAAAGTTTATGAAAAGTCAGAGAGATGACACTACTGACATTTATCGAGGTTATGTTTAGTTTGTAGCATCTCTTGGAAAAACATACACCAAGTTTTAGGCAGATCGGTCTATTCTTTGTGTGTGGCATCCGTTTGAATAGAGGAAATCGAGTGATTTTCATTTTCCATCATGACAACGCACCACCTGACGCTTCAGGAATTAATACAAAAGCAAACAATTAGTTTCAAAATGCCCCCAATTCTCCAGACTTGGCTCCTTTGGACTACTATTTGTGTACAAATTTGAAGAAATGGCAGGTCGGAAAAAGATTTTATTAAAACGAGAAGATGATTGCAGAAACGAATGGCTACTTTTCAAGGTTGGACAAATTCTATTATTCGGAAGTGATCAGCAAACTAGAACAGCGTTGAACGAAGTATATAAGCCTCAAAGGAGACTGTGTCGAAAACTAAAAAAATAGTTGAGTAGTTTTTATTTTTGATCCTTTGTATGTCAAGACATATACATAGTATAATGCCAGAATTGTCATGAAGTGCAAAGTTCTTGTTGAAACAGTCAGAAATCATATAGTGCAAAGTCCCGGAGATATGGTGGCGTTGTTCATTTTTTAGCAGTGTCGGCTGGCCGAAGTAGTGGTAAAAGTTTAAAAATAGCGTTTTTTTCTTTTTGACTCTGATCCGTTTTCGAATACTCTTGCTAAACAGACTTCAGTATATAACCCTATTCAGCAGCCATAAAGGCTTAAGGTGACAGATACCTGTAAAATCTCGAAAAAAAATTTTTGTTTTTTTCTTAAAATGTTCATATAATCCTTTAAGAATATGCCAAAAAATGTTTAGAACGTAAATTTAAGTATTTCTTATATTATAGATCGTTAACCGTGACGACTCTAGGTTTTGCGTTTGAGCACTGGGAGAGGAATTCTTATGTATTCAAACTTTAGACGCGTTTTTCTCAAAACTATATTTTTGTAATTGGCGTACACGATAACTCGAAAAGTTATTGACCGATTTCCCTTACATTTTGCACACATATTTTTTATGATATTACTTTCTATGTGAATTTAGAAGTTTTTGAAAATTTTTTGAAAAAATAATTTTTTCGAAGCACAAATAGTAGGAAAATTCGCCCCAAAATTTTGTTTCATTCTGTTTTAAGCTTGTTATTCCGCGAAACTTTTTTTTCCATTTGTTTTAATTCATATAGAAATTATGACATTAATAAACAAAAAAATTTTAGTTTTTTGTATTCAGGTCACTGACGCCGATGCTACAATGCCCGCCGATTGAGAAGCCCTGCTGTGACCTTCCTGGAAGAATTGAGTGTACATCCGCCATTTTAAATGATTAAAATGTAAAAAAATTTTTTTTTACTATCTTAATGTATATATAAATAAACTGTATGCCAATTTTGAAAAAAATATATTGACTTCTTCATTTTAAATAGTTTTAATGAAAATCAGGGAAAATATGGCCGTTTACAGGTATCTGTCCCCTTATAGGTGCACAGCTACATTTTTTGTCTAGTGAAATAAATTAACATCATTATTTTTGCTGCCAATCTCTGCTACTTAGCCAGATTGATTTGTGAGCAGCGCATGTCTATTCTGAATTTTACAAATTGATCCCATCTATTTGAGCCCTATTAAGTAACAGTATTTATAGAAATATACTCCACTGTCAGACGGGACCTCTGAGTAGCTTTAGTGCACATGGCTAAGTACAATGACTTATGTTGCCTACATACCTACCTACCCTTATCAATCCTATATTTTTGAGGGCCTATTTGGCTGCTATGGAGCTGCCTAAAAATATACCTTAATTCAATTATGTTGAGGTATTTTCATACATTTTTTCTGACAAAAGTCAAAATATACAAAGAAAATATTGTGCGTATCGCTCATCACCTGTGAGCGTGGGAGCGGCGTCTATATATTATACTGCAACTCTTACTAAATATCGTAGTTATCTATTAGATTGCTTTCCAACAGAAATTGCTGCGACATGCGTTGAATAATTCATATGTTTTTGCTATTTTTACACGTACATATCATCCGGCTGCCAACAATGGCTGTCGATAAAATGAAATCATGACTGCAAAGTTGTTGTTTAGGTAGCAAAGCAAAACACAATGCCGCACAGAGGAAATATTGGATTTGTGTGTGATAAGATAAAGGCGGTCGCTGTATCTATTTATACTTGATTCTATAATATTATATATATGTAAGTACTTACAACCGCTGATATAGCCACGCGCTATTCTATGAGATGCAATTACTTTATTTTTATTTTCATTGCCGCAACATTCTGGAAATCTCAGCGGAAGTTGCTTGGTTGAGGTACATCAGATGTGTTAAGAAAATGACGGTGCAGAATGTACAATAGAAAGGTCTGGATAGCATTGAATTGGTTATCAATGGGGTATTAAATTATTAACGCAAACTTACGTACTCAAATGGGGATGTTTATTGTAAGAGATTAACTTAAGACCTAAGAAGTAAAATAGGAAATATGGATAAGAAAAATGGAACGAGTTTAACTTCCTCTAAAATTTTTTGACACCATAATAATTCTGAGAAGTTTATTGATAAATAGAATATTTTGATATTTCTTGTCAAGCTGGCTCCAAAATGAGCAACCTTAGTCTACTGTATGTGGGACAAAACAGAAAAAGTACTTTATATTATTATCCTCTTCCTGGCAGCATACCCCTATAGGATTGTCAATAATGTCTGTGGTAATCAAATATTGGACAGATGGATTGTGCAGCGTCTTCAATCCCACCAGAAATCACGCTTTGATTTTTTCAATCGTTCTCATTCTTTCTCAGCCTAATGTGGAATTTCACTACCACTTCGTTTGGCTTTCTCAAGAAGCACTTAGTTATTAGGAAGATCAACACCTCAACTGTACCAAAGTCTTTGTGTTCTTTCTGAGTGAAGTTTTGGATACACAAAACGATCCTTGTAAAACCTGAATCGATTATTGATTCAGATCTCTTTGAGTGAGTCCTAGCTCCACAATTCGGCGATTTATCAGAAAATTTGTTTCATTGAACACCATAATTCCCTGGTTATCCTAAGCTTGGACGATGACAATATCCGATGGGATGTGGAGTGTTTGAGAGAAGGATTCTGTAGACGACTTCTTGACCTTTGAACGTTGGCGACAGGCGATGGAGTAGTGAGCTGTATGAGGTTCACGACGCTTCGTTGGCTGAGTCATTTCATCCGGATGGATACAAACGCTCCGGCTCTAAAGATATCCGATACGGTACCAGCTGGTGGTAGAAGAGGAAGAGGAATACCTCCTCTGCGTGGGAAAGATCAGGTGGAGAAGGACTTGGCTTTACTTGGTATGCCCAACTGACGCCGGGCAAAATAGCATAGGCGGTTATCACAACAATCAAGAAGAAGAAGAAGTTGGCCTAAGCTATTCACAATTTGTTTTGAAAAATAACAAAATGGAGGCGTTTTGAAAAAAAGGTATGTTTTTCGGATGGAAATCAGACTGTAGTTTTCCCATTGTAGCACCTGCCAGAATAACAAGCCTAAAGAATAATAATCAGTGTAACGTTCTCGTTTCAGATGTCCTGAAGAGCCAAAATCTTATTGACAAGCCACCTATCTTGTTTGTAAGACGCTTACTTTGGTGCCACACTATTACAAAAAAGTATGTAAAAAAAATTGGTTTTATATACTATTTGATGTCAATAATAACATACTACATATAAAATAAAAAACGATCGCATTTTATTTTCTTAAAAAAAAAAAATCCTAAAAAAATCTGAAGGGTGGTTGAGTTTTAAGGGCCGGTGTTGATTTTGAATAAAATACAATTTTTTCAAGAAATTATTGTCATTTCTCTTTACTAGGACAATACTAGTATAGTTCAATTACGTATGGAACAAATTATTGGCCAAATGGCCGCCGCGGCCTCGGCGGCACACCTCCATCCGGTGGTCAAAATTTTTGATGACGCTGAGGCATAATTGAGGTTCTATGCCATTATTGTGCCGAATTAACTCATCCTTTAGCTCTTGAATTGTTGCTCGTTTATCGACGTACACCTTTTCTTTCAAATAACCCCAAAGAAAGAAGTCCAACGGTGTCAAATCACATGATCTTGGCGTCCAATTGGCATCGCCGCGACGTGAGATTATTCGGCCATCAAATTTTTCCCGCAAAAGAGCCATTGTTTCGTTAGCTGTGTGACAAGTGGCACCGTCCTGTTGAAACCACATATTGTCCACATCCATATCTTCCAATTAGGGCCATAAAAATTCGTTATCATCTCACGATAGCGAACACTATTCACAGTAACTGCCTGACCGGCGTCATTTTGGAAAAAATACGGCCCAATGATGTCGCCGGCCCATAAACCGCACCAAACAGTCACTCTTTGTGGGTGCATTGGTTTTTCGGCAATCACTCTTGGATTATCATTCGCCCAAATGCGGGAATTCTGCTTATTGACGAATCCACTGAGGTGAAAATGTGCCTCATCACTGAAGATGATTTTCTTTGATATGCATTTTGATTTGGACGCCCGTTTTCATAATAATGAATAATTTTAACGCGTTGCTTGATTGTTTATCTTTCCATGCTTCAAATTAAGTTAGTCTGAGATTGAAAAATGTCGAATGCAATGCAGAAAAAAGCTCGACGTTTAGGTGTGGTTCACATTTAACATCGGCCCTTAAAATTTAACCACCCTTTATAAAAAATGAGTATTTGATCTGAATACTTACTACCTTCACTACACTGCATCGGCATGTAAAATATACCAAAGTTATACTCCTGAAGCTCTCCATGAAGAGTTTTTTATCGAAATCTTCTAAATGTGATTTTGGGCCTTCTGTTATTTAGAAGGCAGACTGGCACTATATTTCCTTCAAGATGTTATTTCTGGTACAAGTACGAGCTCAAGGTACTCCATATGGAGGTGTTTTTTAAATTAAAAATTAAAAGTAGCAAAAATGCATTTTTACGGTATAATTTTCTGACGAGGACTTCAGAATTAAAAACAAAAGATGTATAAACAGAAACTAATTTGAAGATGCCTTGCTTATATGCCTCCGTGGAGCGGCAATTGAACGCCACTTATCATGAGAGGTACCAATGTGCGTACGAATATCCTCAGTGAGGGTTCAGGTTTTTGATAAAAGGTAAGGCTATAAGAATCTTCTCGTGCTAACACCGCCAGAACTCTCAACAAAAAGTGGGTTTTAATCGAACAATAATATTAAACTCCAACTTTGCACTCCTTCCGTTTAACCGATACACCGAGGTATGCGATTGCCAAGGCGTATGAATCGATGTTGTTTTGGCGTTGGACTAAGAAATGCAGGAATTTGATTAGCGTCGAGAATTACAACTGTACAGCTACCGAGAAATATATCATAAGAATAAAAAGTTACTGGCATACCAACGTCAATAAAATAATGAGAGCGGAGAGTATCTGTTTTTTTGACTCTGAAAAGTGAGCCGAATATAACGAAAAAGCTGGAATGACATGGAAGAAATGATAGTAAATTATGTGGCTGAGAGCCAACTTTATTTCAACTACCTACTGCTGCAACTTTTTGGAGAAGGTTATCATGGAATAATCCTAGACTTCATGGTTTTCACTTCGTTAATTCACCCAAGAAACTATCAGGAGTGGAAAAATCATCTTCGGAATTTTCTAGTGACATGCAACTACGCTCTAGTAAACGCTAGCTTGTACCACACAAGATCCTTTTTCCAAGTATTCCTTGTTTTTTTTCTCTTCTAGAAAGTTGCATAAAAATGTTTTTTTTTTTCTATTTTTCACAATCAACTTAATTTAACTTAGGAGTGATACCATGTCAAGTGATCCAAGTATTTTGGTCATTGGCCCACATTTTTTTGAAAACTGGCTTACTTGAAATTGGTAGGCTTGCTTGCAATATGAAGTACACTGAAACAATTTTGAAAATGTATTTATAATTTTGAGAATTATTTAATATTGAAAATTTGGGCATAAAGCCTTTTAAAGTGAAAAACCCTCGGTTCTTTTCAGCAAATAATTGTTTTTGTAATTTTTTATGATACAATTTAATATCAAAAAAAAAAATTTTTTCTTTGGAAGCAATTTTAGTTTTTGTTAAAAATGCTTGCGAAACAATTTTTTTTCTCATTTATGAAATAAAAAAATTTCTCATTTCTCAAAACAAGTGCTTTCCCAAAAGTTCAAAAAAAAAAAAAAAAATTAACTTTTAGTACATTTTTTTTGAAAATTGGCTTGCTTGAAATTGGTAGGCTTGATTGCAATATGAAGTACGCTGAAACAATTTTGAAAATATATTTATAATTTAGAGATTTATTTAATATTGAAAATTTGGGCATAAAGTCTTTTAAAGTGAAAAACATTTATTAATCTTTTTTTAATTCATATTTATTATTATTATTTTTTTTTATTTTTTATTTGCGAATTTAAAAAAAATTTCAAATAGTTTTTTGTTAAAGAAGCAATTTTTTTGTAATTTTTGAAAAACGTCGCCTCAGAACCGCTTTTTCCAAAAATTAAAAAAAATAAATTTTTGAAATTTTTTTGGTTTTGGAAATTTTTTTTAATATAGTATTTATTTATTTATTCTCATGAAACAGAAATATAAGTAATAACATTACAGGCTTATAATAAGTATGTTTTATCCTAAAAAATTAAAACAAAAATTTTTGGGAAATATTTAAATTGTTTTGTCATTTTTGAAAAACATCCCATTACACGGCTTTTTTTAATTTTGAACTAAAAAATTAAGATTTTTTCCAACACCGTTTTTAAATATTTGTTTATTTATTTAAATGAAATATTATTATAAATAATCACAATGTAGGAGAATAAAAAGTGTATTTTATACTAAAAATTAACATTTTTTTTTTAACTTTTAAATATCAAAATTTCCAACATTGAATAAAACTCCCAATTATTTTTTTTTCAATTTTTCAGTTTACTTTTATTATACTCAAACCTATAAATAAATATTTATTTTGAAAAAAGTTGTTTTTCGAAACCGACAAAAAAATAAAACTTTAGCCAAAAATTGTCAACACAAAATATAATATTATTTATATATAATTTATTCTAAACAATTACAGAAGAAAAAATATTATAAAAAACATTATTAAAACGAATTGAAGATTTTAAAAGTTTTTATTTATAAAAATTTGCAGCATTGAATAAATCTCAAAATTATAATTTGTTTTCAAAAATTTTTGGTTTAAGTTTGAATACTAAAAATAAAGCAGTTTCCAGATATATTAAAGCTTATTCAAAATTTTTCATTGTAATTCTTATTAAAGAGATTTTTTTAAAGCATATTTTATTCTAAACAATTACAAAAAAAAAACTGTATAAAAATGTTAATAAGAACCGAACATATTTCACTTTTAAAAACTCCATACCGAAATTTTCAACTTTGAAAAAAAAAAATCTGTAAATACTATTTCTAAAAAAATTTCGGTTTATTTCTGATTGTACTCTAGGCTACAAATAAACCAATTTTCAGAATTTAAAATTTTTTTCAAAATTTTTCAGCTTAGATTAGCTTTTTCAGCTCAAATGATAGAATTTCTTTTTTAATGTATATTATTTTAATAATTAAAAAAAAAACTTTATGAGAACATTAAAAAAACCAAAGGTATTTCACACTTAAAATCTCTATATAAAATTTTCAAAATTGCATAAATCTAAAAATTAAAATTTTTTTTTCAGAAATTTTTAATTTGTTTCTTATTCTATTCAGGCCCATAAACAAATAAATTTTTGGAAGAACTGGCGATCTTGTCTAAAATAACTGGACCGCTTGACATGGAACTGATCTCATATCCCTTATACCTGTATCTTGTCTGCAGTGGCCTGTGTGTCAATACTTTTGGGAGAAATTAATGGAAAAAGCATGAAAGCAAACGATAGAAACTTTTATAATAATGCAGGATTTTTGTGGAAAAAATAAGCTGCCTTACGACTATGAACGCTCAGACAATTTTCAATTTAATAAATTTTGTTTTATTTCACTTGTTCGTTCGCTCGTTCTTCGAATCGCATTATCTATTTATATTTCCCTATGGTAATTTCGCGCAATGAAGCGTAGAGGCTCAACGGCAATTTTTACGCTCGCTTTTATAATACGCAATATCTTTCTAAAAAGTACTTATATGTCTATAGAAGAATAAGCAAAATGAGGCTAGAGTCACACCCTAAAAGAAGGTAATAAAACGATAAATGGATATACTAGAAAACTGGCTTCGTATGTAGCTAATGTGGGAACACGAAACCAAGAAAGCCAAAAGGACATCGCAGTCTGTTACCGCAATGCCAACTACTTAACCCACATGCAAGCATCATTTGTGTGAAAAGAATGGCAGCTACCGCAGTGGAACAGAAAGAATTGGGAGTAGAGCAAGAAAAAGCAAAAGTTAAAACGTCAAACAGGAACATTAATAAAATTTATAGCCGCAAGGGGTTGTGCGGAATATTTGTTATATTTCCACGCCCACCTGCAATGAACTGGAATATTTGTTCAACTACTGAAAAATGTGATGTAATTAGAGCTTATGTGCCAATACTAGAAAGCAAAACCAAACATAAAAATAAAAACAAAGAAATGAACACACGAAAAGACTGCGAGTGAGAAGGTCACTTTGTGTATTCAATAAAAACCTGCACTTTGCTGGATAAGAGGATAATTTATTGTTGCACGCAGGCGGTGTAAAATTAAGTTTTAATCAATAATAATTCATTGTTGTTTTTAGTCACCCTTTAGTGCAACCCAGTCAATATTTCAAAATAGTTATTTAATTTTTTACTTTTTATTTATTATCAGGAACAAATAAATAAATTTACAATGTGTGGCAGCCAAACAAAATGACACGAATGCTGTCCTTCCCACCCCAGTTGATTCGACGTTAGCGGAACGATTCGGATTTATATCCGACCACCGACTGCCACTCCAGCTGCACTAATAATAATAACAAGAATGCGGTGTATCACTTGTGAAGGAGCACAAAGCGCTTAATAGCGTTGGAAACAAATTCATGGCGTGCTTTCCTCATGGCACACTTTTATTTATATGTGCAGACACTTCTTGAAACTTTCTTGGAAATATTTCTATTCGAATCGTCATTCGATTCTACAAACTTAATATTTTTCAGAATTTTAAATAGCGGTTAAAATGACCCATGTGGGTAAGAAATATCGGGTTGAAATATTCCACAAAAATATGCGTAATTAAATTTTATTTCAGACAACTAAAGTCAATATCTATGGCAAATTTAGTTTTATACGAGTTTTTTCAAATAATTTAGATCAACTTGAGGCCAAATTAAGTAAATTTCAATACACTGTAGAAAAAAATTAATGGCGTTTATGAACAAAATGGTTGATGCTCCAATACTCCACAGCTCTTCCTCTTTCATAATCCCTATACCAGATTCCTTTCTTTTTCTTCATCTATATTTTTTCGCTCAGAATTTTAATTCAACTCAAAAGCGATACGAGTAGCTTTGATCTAAATAGATATTTAACTATTTTGTTTTAAATAAAGGAGTTTCTAATAACAGGCGTTATTTTGAATGGCCCGCTATTTCGGTAGATTTCACTTTTGAAGCTGTCATTTTTTGATACTTGAGAAGTAGAAACAACGCCATTAAAAAAAGTGGAGCAATACACGCTTAAACAACGCATTATAATGATTAAAATTAAAAATAACAACGCCGTGTCATTGCTGATTGGTTCGCTGAAATGCTTGAAAATGATCCGGAATTCCATCGAAAAATCAACTTGAGGGATGAGGCCCATTTCCAAGTAAAATTGTCGGATCTGGGGCTTGGAAAATTCAAGAGTTATTGTTGAAAAGCCTCTCTATCCTCAACGTGTGACTGTTTGGTGCGGTTTATGGTTTATCGTCCGGCGGAGTCATTGCACCTTACTTTTTCGAAAATGAAGCTGGAGAACAGTTACGGTGAATGGATTGCGCTATTGAGAGATGATTAACGAATTTTTATGACCGGAATTGAATTTTATTGATCTGGACAACGTTGATTTTCAACAAGACGGCGCTACGTGCCACACAAGCAATGAAACCATTGATGTAGTAAGTAAAATGATGGTTATCGAAGATATCATGGCCTCTAATTTTCCTGTTGGTGACGTGGCATTCAATGGAAGCTTTATAAAACCATGTTGAGATACCTGAGCCATGCCGATGACATCTGCTTACTGTTACTCAAGTTTTCTGATCTTGAGGCTATGACAACGTCCGTACAACAGCAATTTCGTTTGACTGGACTTAAAATCAACGTCAATAAAACTAAATCCTTGTATCTCAACAGTACTACCGCTTAGTCATTGGTCGTCGAAGAATAAGCGTCAAAGTGTAATCCGTTCCTACAGCAGGACGTAAAGTTGGAAGACCGCGCCTGAGGGTTATAGTGCAAAACCGTATCCGCGAGGATCTGGATTTGTCACGCTCTATGCTCCACAAGGAGTTAATGGAAAATATTATATATATAAACTGATAAAATTCAAAAAAAAACTTTCAGAAAAAAAATGTTTAATTTTAAGATTTATGCATTGTTGAGAATTTTGGTATTAAATAAAAAAATTTAAATTTTTGATAATGAAATGTAAACATTTTAGAAAAATTTGTTTTGGAAAAAATTAAATTTTTAATATCATATTTTATGGTAAAATATTGTTTTTAAGAGAGCTTTATTTGGGAAAACATAATCACTTTTATGTTTTTTTTAATTTAAGAAATATAAAAATAAAATAAAAAAAATTAAATAAAAATAATCATAACATTTTTCTGACAGCTATACTTTCTTAAATATGTGAAGAATGTCCTTCAAAACTTTTATTTTTTAATATCCCAGTTCATTTTCCTTGGCAGTTGGCAAAAAAAACACCTTAATAGAGACTATTATTTTTAATTAAAACCTGTCAAAACTTTATGCTTCTAGCTTTATTGCTTCTCGTGTACAAGAACTATTTGTGTCAGCGTATGAGCAATTACTACACACACACACCAACGCGCAAATGAAGCTAACAAGCATTTTTTTTATTTATATACATATAATTATATATACTCATAAAGCATTTCTTATGTTTTTTCTGCTGTTAAGAAAATTTTCAAGGATATTGAAGAGTACAAACCTAAAAGGACAACTGGGAGACCCATTCAATGGTGGGGGATAGAATAGACTATAACATGATAAGTTCTATGATTTTGTTATTATAATTTTTCTAAATTTAAACCAGTGAGTGTGAGTATGGCGTGCCAACTACTCCACTTTGCCAACGAACACAGTTATGTGCTAGGGATCCCAATGCATTTCATGTTAGGCCAAGAGATTTCATTTCTGTATTTGTAGGGCATCGCCAGGCGGTATCGGTCTGCCAATTTCTCGACCGGCATGCTGAAAATTATTTCTGCGAAGGGCCGTGCAACTATTGATTTTATATAAAAATTCTGCATATTCAATTCTTCGGTTTCAAATTTTTTAAAAATTTTTTAAAAGGCCTTTAAGTTTCAAAGGCGGAAACGTAGGCAGAGGCATCCATTGCGTATACTTAATGTCGTAAGAGGAAAGCTCAACTATTTTGTTTTACTTTTTTATAAAAAAGCAATTGAAGTTAGCATTACTTCATATGAATAACTTTGAAATATAAATAATATATTTTTCAAAATAATTAAAATTTCATAATATTTCTTAGGACATTATTGTGCCATATTTGACCTGGCGAAAAGTAAAAAAAGTATTCTCTTAACTTTCTACTAAAACTTGGAAGGAAAGACGTTCGGTTGATGGTCGGTATTATTACAGGATACAACCCATGGGGTCAGCATATAACCACCAGTGGAATCATTGAGGACCCAACGTGCCTGTCTTGCTTGGAGGAGGGGGATAGCACTGAGCACTTCTTCTGTGAGTGTCCTGCCTTTGCTAGTGCAAGGCTACGAGTTTTGGGTTCCGATGTCGTGAGCATGAGTAATATTCGTTCTCTAAAACTGGAGGTTATTTACAGATTTGCCAAAGAATCTGGAAAGTTCTCACAGGACTACTATCTCTGTCTCTATTCTTTCCTATCTCTTTCTCTGGTACCTTTCTATTTTCCTCCTTGACTATCTACCGTTTTTCTAGAGCTCTAAATACAATGTGCTTTTTAGCCTGAGTGTTTTAGGAGCCACCAAATTTCTTGGTGCTTCTTGGCTCGACCTATTCAAATTTTATTCTTTTAATAACTGAATATATCCTCTTTCGCTTGTAATCCGTGCTCATATCCTAGAGTGAGTATAAGTATTTGAAACCTTTTTTTGGAAATTTAATACTTTGAAATTTTAGAATCCTTTAAAAGAATTGAATTGTTGAGAAAATGAAAAACTGGTGTATAAAATTTGTAGTTTCACTTGCATATAAAATATTTTCAAGATAATATTCACGGTCACGCGCTGTAATAATATATAATTCGGTCAAAACGAAGTGTCAGTCTAGCAAATTAACGGAAATTAGAACCAAAAAGTGTGAACACTCGTTTTCCCCTTGGTCTTTCAAGGTCTTTCGTTCTTAAGGAAGGCTTTTGCATAAAAAACTTCCTGGGTTAAAGAATTTGTATTAATTGGCATATCATGGACTATCCTCTGAAATTGTTGCTTCTTAATGAAATGAATTTTATGCTACATACACAAATCGTTGTGAATTTTTTATACTTTATAAACTTCCGCCTCTGCGGCTTGTACCGTCCGCATGGCGCAAGGGCACTTCGTATCTCTGAAAAACTTCTTCTGGAATTATCTACTTAATTCATGGGCACAATAATACAAGAACTGTGTACCAAGCGTTGCAGCGCTATAGCTTTCGGTGCTTTACTCAGGTGACAAATCTTAAAGCTGAGTAAAGCGTTGAAAGCTATACTGTCTGGAACGTTTGATGCCGAGTACTAGTTTCAGTTCCTGCTTCCTCTTTTACCATCAGTACTGTAAAATGCTATAATTACTCACACTCTGAAAGCTTGTTTGTATGCAAGATACTTCAGGTAATTGTGGTCAAGCATATTCGGTAAGTAAAGAGATACAAGATTCAGATAAGGATAAGGTAAATTGTTTTATGTATAGCCAAAAGCGGCTTTAAAATATGCAAAGGCATGGATGCTGCTTTCTAGTTTTTTTGTTTTAAAAAATTATCGAGAGTATGAGTATAAATATCCCTCTGACAGTTGTTAAAAGGGAATTGCACAAATTATTTCTCAGGAAAGCGCAGAAAAGATGGAGCTCCATTTCTTCATGTTATTTCGAAAACCCTTTGGCCCCAGCACAATAGACGGATTAAATTTACAAACTCGCAGACCAGTAAATACGGTCATTGGATGATCGGCACTCATGCAAAAAGCTGAGTTTACCATTTAACCCCCATTGCAGAAGCTGTGGGGATCTTTTTTAGAAAAGGAGACTGCTGAGCACTTTCTCTGTAAATGTCCGGGTTTGGCAGCTAGACGACTAAGGTCACTGGGCGCTCCATTCTTCGATAGCTTGGGGTAGTGTGCCAGCCTAAATCGTATCAATATTCTCCACTACATCAACAGCTCTGGTTGGCTGTAGATAACTGCCTGTTGTTGCCTGAGGAGTGCCAGACTAGCACTTCAACCATTTTACCTACCTATGGGTATAAGTACTGAGTATTAGCATTGGGTATGGGTATTGAGTAAGTCTAAATACACACCGATAAGACACCATTCGCCTCATCAATAATAAGGACATTAGCATTTAACGAAATAAACTCGACAGAAAAGAATATAACTCTTCCTGGGAATACTTAAATTCTAACAGAAAGTGGCTAGCACTATGGAAGTATTCAACAGAGACATAACATAACTTTTGCAGAACTTAATTTGAGAGTTTTCGGCGCTCCAAACAATAAAGAGACTTCACTCTTTAAGTGAAGGTGATCTTATTAAGATGTGGATGAGGATATTTTAGAAAGTTTTTAACAGTGTATGATGTATTAGAAACCAAATCGGCTAAAAAATGTTATTAAATGTTATTTAAATCGCTATTCAAAGAGCAAGTTTTAAGTACCTCTAAATTTTTTTAGGAGTTTTGACACTTTTTTCGCGGACACTGTTGCCTATTTTCGATACACTAAAAAAACTTGTCGTGCATTCGTTATACTTGCATGGAGAAAATGTGACATACCTCAGCGAAAATACCTTTTCAAAAAAACTGTGGAGTTTTAGCAGCTTCAAATCTGCAGTTTGTAAAAAGTGAATGGGCTATAAAACTGCATAACAAGAATTTTACTAAAACTTCTGACCAAAGTGTTTAACATTTTGATGACAAGTTGCCTAGTTTTTATAAATTTTTAAAGTTAGAAACTTTGGGTTATACGGCCTTTGTCATATTGTAAACTATATATTTTCCTAAAAAATAAAAAAAAAAAATAGAAAAAAAGCAAATAGTAAAAATTTATCAAAATGTGGTGATCTTATTGTATTGTCCCTCATTTTAGTCCAATGGGTGAATTCGCAGTGCCCGCATTGCAGTCTATTCAATTACGGATTTTCAGGTGTCTTTAATTCATTCTAATTTTTCGTGCTTGATTTTTGGTTATGAATTATAAAAGCGCAAATGAAGAAGAGGAAGGTAAAATCATTACTTTGGGTCATTAAATTTGAATAATAATTTCAAAAAGACGATTCGCAATAACAGCTATTTGGCACTTTTATCTATACTGAGCGCAAAGTGATGGAAACTAAATGAATAAAAATTAGAAAATATTTATTATTTAAAATAAAACACACAAATATATTTCATTGAGTTTCAAATCACACTGCTGTTCGTTTATTAACAACTACACTAGCGTAAGTAGGTTCCGCAGAAAAAGGATATTATATTTCTGTCGCAAATAATGAAAACGAAAAGAATCGTAATATAAATGCTCAGCATTTACATACATCCATTCGCACACACACATACAGGCACATACTCTCAAGCGTGCCAGTGCCTTTCAAAATCGTGCGGAACAAGAGCGAACAGAAATCAACTAAATGATAACAAATCACACTGAGAGATTAAAATCTGTTAAGAAAGGCAAAGAGCGCAGAGGTGAGCGAACAAGAGAGTGGATGCGAGAAAAGAAAGGCAAAGAGATGCGATAGAGAGATATGCTCACACAACGATGCTTGTTTAGCAGAGAACTTACACTTCTTCGCAGCCGTTCGAACTGCTCAAGGCGATTTATGAAAGAAAATTATAGCAGACATACACACACACACACACCCAAGCACACATTTCTTCACATTCAAGCAAATACTACAATAACTGCATGGTTAGGGGAGACGTGATAAACTGTTTGTCGTATGCGTAGCAAATAAAGAATGAAAGTTAGTTGGTAAATCGGTTTAAGGGCTAACGGCAAAAGGCAATTCGCAATGTAAGGAGTGGAGAAAATAGTTGTTTTTTATATATTTATATGTATAGTATAAGCTTTTATTAATATTTGATGTAGTGTATATAAAAGTAGCAACATGGGGTCACACGCAAATATACAAACAAATATTTTAATGCTATTGATTACTTTGCTGCACGAGCGCGTTTGGTGGGCTGGTAAGCTGGCAGGTCACAGGCGTTCGGTAACAAATTACAGCCTCGGGCAAAGAACGAAAATGCATTACACTTTTTATTGCTAACAAAAAAAAAATTACAAACTCATAAATAGTAGTTGTAGATAAAGGAAAAAGTATAAAATGCTCCTCGCCAGCTTGGCTGCCCGGTTGCCTATACTGCGGATTGCGTGCGACCCCACTTTTTGGCCTCTAATTTGGCTTGTATGTGGCTTGTATACATACGAATGTGAGTGTGATTTTGTGCACATCATTGCTCATTGGTATCGTCTTAATGTTATCATCACTGCTCGTCGACATCGCTACTTTATAAGTGAACTTTCTGCTATGTGTCCTTTGTTAAGACAAGAAGCGATTCTTTTGATTGAAAAGATGAAGGGGATTACAGACTGGTGTGCGAAGGCTACGACAAAAGTATATGTGTGTGCTTAAGATGGCGCGTGTGAGTATGTTTACATTCACGTACACATTTATAAATACTCGCATGTATCTGTATATACATATGTATGCGCATGTATGTGTGTTTGTATTACAGAAACCAACACTTTACTACATAGCTTGTTGGCGAATGGAAATTTTTTAAAGGTTTTGGCACGTTTCCATGCTATCGTTCACCTCTGAAGTGGTTTGTGACGCAATGTTCAAGAAGAAAATATGCAAACATGGCGTTAAATTGGCGTATTCAAATTTCGTTTTCATTTTCATTTCTATTTGTGCCGTGTTTTATTGGCACATAGAGAGTCTGTGTTTGTGGTACATAAAAAATTTAGGCAGAGTAATAAATAATTAGTGGATATAGTGATAATGAAAAAAAGAAAGAAAAATGGAAACAGGATGTGTCAGTATGATGTAGATAGAAGAAATTGATAAACGATGAACACTCGTGCATGGTGCCCATTAAGGCAGTTATTACTTCACGACTACAACTAACTAATTTTATATTGAAAGAGTAGTTTCTACAATCCTCATTTGCAATTAGCTTTAAATGCTATACAAGGTGGCGCAAAATTAATTACAGATTCATAATTTTTGCAAATGGCGTCATACGTCAATCATATTTGAACTGGACAGATGCAGCATACAAACAATAAAGTCAAAATAAATGTTTCCATTACACAAAATCATTTTTTTTAATTAGCAAAAAGTTAATCAATTTTAATGTAGTGAAAAAATGGTTCAAAAACAAATGAACGCTTAATTTTGCGCCACCTTGTATAATACAAATTATGTGTATGTAACTGTTTTTTATTAAAAGCTTGAACACTTAAAGTGAAAGTACAAAGCAGAATTCTCTTTGAATGAATTTTTTCGTCTACGAGTCCCTTAGTCCATTCAATCAATCGAATTTTTGACTACTTTTTCTAATAACTCTAGCCGTATGGCATCGTTGGTGGCTTGAATATGGCTTGATTAATAAATATTGTAACCAAATATGGTCGATGTGTAGCTGATTAATTTTTGGATACCAAAATTCAGTTAGCATGGCTTGATGGTACTCCCTATTCACCGTAAGAGCATTTCCTTTCTCATTTTGATAGACCGGACCGATGATGCCGCCAGAGGGAGATGATTTGCCAAATTTTTCTGAAGAGAAATGTCAACACACATTTTCAGCTGTTAAGTCATTAGTTATCGATATCGATAGGTTAGCTAAGGTGCAGCTAAAAACACCCGATACAAGTACCGTGGCATAAATACCAGCGGTCGACTATAGCCGAGTTGAGTTGTGCATGACTAATATTTTGCTCATACTCGTAGTGGCTGTTCCCCGGAAAACGTCTCCAAATTTTCAAAAATATTTCTATTCGGAAAAAATCTTCTTTCGGAGGAGAGGCAAACTATGTACCCTATGATCCGAAAGTACCGGGAATATTTAAATAAAATAAAACAGAGTTAAATTTAAGGCAAATTTATTTTATCTCCTTCAAAATATGACCCGTCTGAAGCAAGACACATGTGCCAATGTTTAACCCAGTCGTCCATGCACCCGTGGTAGGCCGACGAAGGGATGGCCCTCAGCTCTTTCGTCGCATTCTCTTTGATCTCCTCGATCGACTGAAATAACTTTCCATGAAGTGGTAACTTCAACTTGGGAAACAAGAAGAAGTCGCACGGGGCCATATCAGGTCAATACGATGCTTGCACGATGGTATTTACTTGGTGTTTGGTCAAATAATCCAGCACAATTAGGGCTCGGTGCGATGGCGCGTTATCATCATCCAAAATCCATGAATTGCTGGCCCACATTTCCGGCCGGCCAAGCAGACACGATGGCGCTAAAAAGTGACATTTGTGTGTCTTACAGTCCTACCAACATAAGAAAAAAATATGGACCGGTTCCCACGTGCGCGGTTCGTTTAAATTAAACATTCCCTGTACTTTTTGATCATAGGGTATGTAAAAAATAATGGTTATATTTAAAATTATATGTTGATTATACCACAGAACCCAACAAAAAAAAAGTTTTCACAGTCCATTTGCACATTATTAATGGATTTCGATATAGGAAATTATGTAGTCCTTACATTTTAAACATTTTTGTGGAACATTTTAATCCTGAATAAAAGTGCCTATTTCTTTTCTTTTATAAAAGCGGAATAGGTATGACAACATCTACCGTTAAAATGTACCCCAAAAATATTTGCCATAAAATTCACAGATATTTGCCGTAAAAAAAATGAATACATCTAAGTTCGATTTTTTTTAAATGTGAGAAATAAATCAAAACAAAAAATGTGTTTAGGTGGTAATTTGCTTAGTATGTATTGAAAAAATTATTTCGTAAAATTTCAATATAAGTTACCGTACACATTTTATATATTTGAATTTTCTTTTTGCCCTCACCACCAGAATCCATTACCGGAGCCTCGTTAATTTGAACAAAAAAAAATATTTTGTAGTACAATGTTTCAATTTGTTTCAAAACCATAGATACAGTGGGTTTATAAAAGGTATATTAAAAAAAAAAAAATAATCAAATATGTGTCGCCATATAAGCACGAAGTTTCCCATGAGATATACCACCTATCCTACGAAAGAAATTCTCTACTTCTTGTTTGCAACTTCTACTCCCTAATCGGCTTCAATGATATGTAATGTGTTATTTCTAAGCTATATATGGACATAAAAAAAAATATAAGAATTATTTTATTCATAACTTTAGAAATAATATTAAAACAGCTACCGGCAACAGTTTTGCGTATTAGGGTACTTTGGCCTGTAACTGAAGAAATATGTAAGTACGCAAAGCCTACTAAGGCTCTCAAAAAAGTATATGTAATTCATCATAGGAGTACTAACGAGGCACTGGACCATTGCCCACACCACCGTCTATTTCTGCAGGTGCTATGTAGCGGAGTAAGAGACAAAATCCTTTCAGTACTTTTCATGCGAAAGCTTTCCGATTCAGATTTCCTTGGAGGGACTACTCTGCGGTTCTAGGCAGTTTAAGCTTCTTTAGCAATAATTGTTATGGTCCAAGATCCTTGATCTAAAGAAAATTATCTCCATTTCTTGATATTTGTAAAAGTTACGCTGTCTTGAGTAAATCTAACTCTGCACATGCTTTGGATTTTTTGCAGTTTTCAGAATGGATTTGAATTTGCAACAATGAGTTTGTATTTAATTTTGGTTTGGATTCAATGGTGTTAAAACCTTAGAAATGTTGGATAACTCTATCGGTAATGAAACTCGAAAGAAAGCACCCGACAGGCATTCACGAGTAGCATTAACGCCTCGGAAGAGATCGTGAGTTCATCAAGGATGACGAGCGTAGTGGCGAGCCGACAACAACGAAAACTGCTGAAAACATCAATAAAGTGAAAGAAAAGTTGTTTGATCAACTCAAAATTGCAGTTAATGATTTGAGTTTGCGCCGAATTGCTCCAAAGTTGGTCTCAAAATACCTATAGTTTATGCAAAAAAGGAATCTCGTTGATATTCCCAAAGACCGCATCCGACCGAATCCATTGATCAAACGCATCATTACTGGAGACGAGACGTATATTTATGAGTACGACACGCAATCTAGAAATCAGACGAATGAGTGGAGAGCGCCAAATGAGCCAAGACCAAACAAACGTCGTTGTTTTGAGTCAAACCAGAATTCGATACTCACGTCTTTATGGATTACAGATTATTGAATATTCGTGGTGTACAATGAATTCTTGCCAGAAGGTCAGACAGTTAATAAGATTTATTATTTGGAAAAGGAAGGGGTTTGGGGGACAACAACTCGTGGATTTTGCACCCTGATAACGCACCCTCGCATAGTGAAATCATTGTTTTATCACAAACGAAACGAGTATCATCCAAGGGCCATGGAATTCGCCTGATATGGCTCCCTGACATTTTTTTGCTGTTTCATCGAGTTAAAAAAAACACTAAGGGAAAGACGTTTTAACAGCCGATAGGAAGTAATGGAAAGATTGAAGGTGGCTATACCTAAAATAGAGTTCCAGAAATGTGGGAGCTGGACCAAATGCAGTTAATATGGAGTACTTTGAAGGCGATAATGTTACTTTTGAGGAATCAACTTATATTTTGAATTTTCCGAATATATTCTGGGAACTTTTACGACGGTCGCTACTTAAGTTTTCAGTTTGGAGAAAATCCTACTCAGAGCATTTTCATATCAGTGTCAATTGTATTCTTTACATTTACTTGTTTTTTTAGCATAATTGCACATATCCAAAATGGGTTAATTAGAGCAAAGTAAAACGGTAAATTTTGATTGATATCCCATTATTTGTTGAAAATAAGTGTTTGGAGAGCACTCTCTCTCTGAGGAGAGAGCACTGAGAGCGTTCTCCGAAAAGTCTTTGGTTCTCTTCGCATAGGCGAGAATGAGTTCCGTATCCGATGGAATAGCGAACTGTATGAGCTATACACTCAGGAACACTCGGGTGGACAATGAGGAAGAGGAAGACCTAATCTACTTTGGGGAGACCAAGTGAGGCATAACCTGGCAGCGCTCGGTTTCACCGCCAGCAAGCAGCTAACCGAGCCAGATGGCGCAATGTTTTAAAGGATTTTCCAATAAAAGCTGTTATTCCCGTAAAATATCAATGGTTTCGTAGCTTGTGTGGCACGTAGCGTTGTCTTGTTGAAAGTAGACGTTGTCCAGATCAACACTATCCAATTGCGGCCGTAAGAAAACCGTTTATCATATCTAATCTAATCTAAATAACACCTGTTATTGGAAAACCGATTATTTCAATGAACTAAATTTTGAAAATTTTGTTTTTAATACTCATATTTCTCTATAATATTAATATGAGTATCAAGAGGAAAGAGGACATACATATATAAAGTTACTACTTTTCAACTTCGTTGTTTTTGCTGTATTATAAAAACTAAAAAAAGTAGTTGAACTTTCTTGCTATGAAATAATGTATATGGGTCTTGACGAAGAGTAAATCGACTTTTGTTAATAGTTGCATATACCTTCTTTGGTTTGATATACGTATTAATATCATAGTATAAAACAAATTTTTTGTTGAAAATCTAATTTTTGAAATTTTAAAGTTCTTTAAAAAAATAAATTGAAGTGAAATTGGAAAACCGAGTATGCAACTATTGGCTTGGCAACTAAGTATTCCCGGATTTTTTTTAGAAAATCCAAGACAATTTTTTCATAGCTCTAAGCAACTTTATTCTGTAATGTGTTGCCCATTCCGATCAATGGCCTTTCGCCATATTTTTGAACATAGCCAAGTTGTTTTAAGTGATTTTCAATGCATCTACCTTCTACTCAAATATGAACGAGACGTTATCAATAAAACGGTCCGCGGATGACATATGGCAAATATAAATTTTTTGTTTTTTGGTAGGACTGCTATAAGCTTACATGGCAAATTTCAGCGTGATATGTCACATAGTTTGTTTTCTGTGCTACTGCCAACAAGTCAAGCTCGAGTGAGTTCTTCGAATTTAACGATGGAAATTCAAGTTGAACAAAGAATTTGTTTGAAATTTTGTTATTCCAACAAAATTTCGGCTTCAGACGCCTTAAAAATGTTGCAGACAACATATGGGGACTCTGCTCTATCGCGTGCACGTGTTTTCCAGTGGTACAAATCGTTCAAAGAAGGCCGTACATCAACCCAAAAATACCACGCCAAAGTCGCTCAAAAATTAAGGTTATGCTGACTGTTTTTTTCGATTACGAAGGTGTGGTGCACTCGGAGTTCCTTCCGCAAGACCGATCGGTTAACGTTGAATATTATTTAGACGTTTTAAAGCGTTTGCGCGAGAACATTCGTCTTAAAAGGAAGGAATTGTGGGACAACAAGTCATGGTTCTTGCATCACGATAATGCACCAGCTCACACATCACGTCTTGCTTGCGATTATTTGAACAAAAATAATGTTAATATCGTTCCGCAAGCACCGTATTCGCCTGATATGGCTCCATGTGACTTTTTCCTGTTTCCCAAGCTCAAGTTGCCGCTCCGTGGAAAACATTTTGAGACAATTAAATTCATAAAAGCGAATTCGAAGCACATACTCGAGCTTGACTTGTTTACAGTAGCACAGAAAACAAACTACGTGAGATATCACGCTGAAATTTGCCATGTAAGCTTATAACAGTCCTACCAAAAAACAAAAAATTTATTTTTGCCATATGTCATCCGCGGACCGTTTTATTGATAACGTCTCGTTCGTATTTGAGCAGAAGTTATGTATGCAATCTCACATATTGTACTGTGACGATCGGAATCGATTATTGCTTTGAGTAGGGCGTCATCAACTTCCACTGGACGACCAGAACGTTTTTCATCTTTGAGTAAAAAATCACCAGAACGAAATTTGACACTGTCGTTCTTTTAAGGCTTCGTCACCAAAAACTGCGCATAACTTTTTATGAGATTGCGATGCGGTTTTCCCTTTGCGGAAATAAAAAAGAAAAATATGACGAAAATGTTCCTTTTGATTTTCTATTTTTCAATGAACGCCAAACGAAAACTAAGCAACCGTTTAAACAATTTTTTTACTGATTAACGACTGAATTGCTAACTATCAAATAATCGAAAAATTCAACTGAAGCCATCTATGAGTGCAATTCGCAGTTACTTAGTTGCCAACCCAATATAAGATCTATAGTTTTGCGTGCATGTGAATTTTGTCCTGAATAAAAAAAAATTAATTTTTAACGCACGGTGTTTTAAGACTTAAATGGTATATTTTTCAAAATACCATTTTTTGAATAACATCAGTTAATTACATTTCAAAACAGATTCCTTAAATTTCATCCTAATTTAAAAGAAATATTCTTTACACTTTTATAGGCACTGGATGAGTTAGAATAATAAATATTTATTAAGCCGCTTTTCTTCTTTGTAAGAAAATATTTGCAATAAAAAACGCAAAAATTCGTGACAGAAATTTGGACAATGTGTCAGAAATTCAATTTTTAATATTTCTGAAATATGGGATACTACTCAGTTCAATTTGAGCTTGTGTTTGTGTTCAACACTGCTTAAATGTTCAAAAGCGGTTTGATTTTTTTCCAATTTATTTGAACTCTCGCTTTAGTGGCAGCTGATTTGGAATTTTTTGGATGGGCAGTCATTTATTAAAGGTGTGCTCACTGGTAACATTCGATTTTTGACACTTCCTTACAAAAGGTTGTATTTAAGAAGGTGAATAAAGTGGAAAATATTAAATCTTTTTTGGTAAAAATGGTAGCAAAAAAGTATTTTCTTACTTAAATGGAAAGAAACTGCGAATGATTTAAAAAATTAATTTTAATTAATATTTGAATGTAAATAATGGTACAAATAGAATTTATGGTATTAGCGGAAATTGCCAAGTCTAATATTAAAACAAGAAATTATTTCACTTAATCCATGATTTTATTTTGTGAATTAATTTTTAAATTTAAAACCGATCGCGAAGTTGCGTAGTTTCGCCAATATGAAACTATTTTGTTAAAAATAAATAAATAATTGGCACGTAGAGTTCTGCGGTAGCGCGCGTTCCACAAATGGAAGGACCTACAGTTTTAAGCCGATTCCGGTGGATGGTTTTTTATGAGAAGCTTTTGCATGCTGGTACTGTGGTTTGCTAAGCCTCCTCTGGACACTTCATCCATCCATGGGAAGGTGGGCTTATCGGAAACAAGTTCCGTCAATCCTAACTTTTTTATAATAAAGTGTGCAATGTTATTGATCGCGTCGGGACTATCCAATTATTCTCCCACTTTTACTCAAAATTTCTAGAGCTAGCAACCCAGTGTCTTGCTAAGGGAGCCGATTTGGCAAGAGAGACCAAGAAAGCTGCTTACTGAGCAAACCTTTCATCATTGAATCATGGATGAGCAGCATATCTGTTGCCATACTCGTATAACTTAAAATTGAGTGAATATTTTTTTGGAATTTTTTGTGCTATCGAAATAGGGTTAAGTATATGGCAAAAAGTTCAGTATAGCAGATTCATTTAGCTCAAAAGGCACAAAACAACCTCTCAGTACTCATCTTAAGCTTGCATAAGAGTGGAGACTATTTGTTCCTGATATAAGGTTAAAGGATAAGGATAAAGTTTCGAACCTCATTGGTAGAGTACAACATCAGATAGATGGTGACGCCTGAGGAGGTAAGATTTTTATGGTTTTAAACGCGGATAATCCGGCAAACTTACCAGCGCGAAATTTTCTTGGTTTTCATAAATTCCTTTACACTGTCAAACTGTATTACAAAACTGAAGCGAATTGCAAAACAAACAAAAAATTAGAAGTTGTAGAGATCAGGAAGAGGAAGAAACAGATGAGCACTTTCTTTGCAATTTTCTAGCCTTGCCTACAATTGGAGCAGGATAACAATTTTAAATCACTGTTAACTCAATACCGTGCAAAAAAACAAGTGTTCTACATCTTATACACCAGGTATATCTGAAGGCATACAATTCGTGCAATTAAATACAAATACAACAATGAGTATTTAATGATTTAGAAATGCAAAAATATCACCATGCAATTTTTTTACTCGTGAATTTTACAAATTGGAAATTATTAATTAAATATTAAAATACCAACCAATTCTATGCTAGTGGTCTGAACTTTAAGAGTGCTTGTTGCAATTGTGAGCCCTAATAATTGTGTCACCATAAAATTTTCGTCTGCTTTAGTGGATATGGGTGAACCAAATACTCGCAGATATCAGTGAGGCAACATAACTGCCGAGATACCAAAAATATCACAATCGTAAATGCTGCAGTTCTAAATGAGCGAACTTCACCAGTGTAAAGAATCTCTCAGTTTATGTTTTGTCGAGAATACTGTGTAAAAAGCTTGGTCGACATTCATACAAAATCAAATCAACTCAAAAATTGGTTACCCTAAATTTTGGCGTAAATATGAACAAATGTGTCAGACTTAGTTAGTTTCTAGTGCACCGTAGTGCACTGTGGACCTTTGATCGCGGACCTAAACTTAAGTACTTCCTCAGGCTTTTGATTTCATATCACCATCGTATGTATGTAGAGACCACCCCACTGAGGTTAGTGGTTATAGTTATCTTACACATTAATATAATTTTTCCCCCTTTACTGCGTTTCACTCACCTTTGATTTATTTAGTGGTTCCGTTGAATATCAGCAGAATGACAGCGAAAGTCGCGTCGTTAAATTTTTTATTTCTAGTACCGAATTACGTCTCTTCACTACAATAATGTGTCTCGAGGACAGCTGATGACTGCTTGTTTGTTATTGTTGCTTTTAACTCTCAATTCACGAGAGCAAATTTTTTTAACGTTGGCTCGACTTGGATTTGTTATGCGCACTTTTCTACTGCATTGGTATTCAATTTTGTTTTTGTATTTATTGTAACATTATATTAAAAATTATAACTTTATACATATATATATATGTATGTATGTATGTGTGTACGTACGCATGTACATTCGCTTGGTTTTTATTTGTAATTTTCACTTTGCCAACAGCCTTAAATCAATACGAACAATTCGAACGAACTGGCCCGCATCAGTGTGTTGGTTGGTATCGCATAAGAGCGAAGAGCAAGTGCAGTGTAAAGCGGGGGCTTGTAGCCTATGACTACTATGGTGCTGACGATGCGTTTTCGTTGGTTCGGTTAGTTGGTCAATTCGTCGTCGTTGGCTTGTAAGTTGTTTGTTTGCTGGTTAACTTTGGCTATGCTCTCAATACGAGGCTGCCTGTAGTACTGATGATGATACCGTTGGCGCTGAGAACACGTGAGAGTACGAAGCGGTGGATGATGTTGAAGGCAAACAAAATGTGTATTGATATTAGTGTTATTGACAAGAGAAAAATTTCTTGGAGCTGTCTGTATGCGAATGCGCGTGTGCGATGTGGGAGTGCGTGTATCAGATAATTATAAATATAAGTGTGGATGGGTGTGTGCATATGTCCCACTGCTATGTGTTTGTTTGTATGTTCAAACAGCTAATGGCGTATGGCCCAGTGGGTATGTGTGCTAAATGAGTTTTGTGGGTGTATTAGTTTTTGTCTTGATGGCACAATAAGCTAAGTACACAGAGTCGAAATCAACTTTTAGGCGAATAAACGTATGCAGTGATTGAGCATGTAAGTGGATGGAAAAGAGAAAGAGAGAGTGAGAGATGAAAGCAAAATGGAATAAAAGAATCGCAAAATACTATTTAAATGACACTTCTCTACAAGTATTGTGTGCACTTAAATCGGAGTGTCAATGCTGATCGCTCTCTCCTCCTCACACTCGCTAACTACTCGCGTATATATGTGTGTGTAAGTGTGTTTAAAGCTATGAGCTTAGCGACGTTGGGGCGACTTTCGGGATAGAGATTTTTTCTTACAATGATAGGCAATGGTGATGGACCGATTTAATTTGGCTGGAGTGTTGCCTTTATAGTTTTTGAACTACTTTTGTGCTGCTTAAATATTTTACTTTATTCTTCAACGCTGACTGCTAGTGCATTTCCTGCACCGTTGCTACTATAGAATTAATTCTCTAAATCCGAAAATTATTTAAGTATTTTACGTCCTGGTTGCTGTTGTTTACGCTATTTGAGCTATGTTGCTTTGTTTCCTCGACTGCGACGACATTTTCATTAAGTAGCTTTGCTCAAGTGAACTGTGTTCGATTATTCTTCAAGGGGATTTTGGGGGAAGAAAGACCAGAAACATGTTTGAGCTTACGATTACCCAACGATTGATATGAAGAAATTTTGCGTGCCACAAAAAGTGAGCAGAAATTTCTTTATATCAGCACGTAAAATGAATTCGTAGTAGTTCGAAATGAGAAATTTCTGAAAGTTTCACGCTTGTTTGTTTTTTTTTAGTTCAATGCTGCCACGACAGAAAATCAATAATTTCATATTTCGTTGAATATTTGCTATTTGCGAGACCCGTTGACCGAGTTTTAATCTTGAGTTCGTTTTTTTTTGTTTAATTTTTTGCTGTTGTTGTAAGTTTGCTTAAAATAATTTATCTTCTGAAATCTAAATTTGTTAGCAGTTACAGTTTTACACTTTTTCTTGGCATTTTGACCTTAAATTCAGTCACATAATACTATATATGTAGCCAACCAATTTTCTTTCTCGCCCGCACTCCTACACTTCAAATAGTCACAGAGGTTTCTTTTCCCTTCGAAACGACCAATATAGGTTGGTTGCGAAAAGTCTCTTTTCAGGCCGCTATGCGAAAACCTTTTTAGTTTTGATGTTGTGTAAATTCCGAATTTTCACCAAATCACTTAAAAAACAAAAATACTTTGCCACCTCTATGATGGATTTTGTGTAATTTTTTAATAAAAATATAAGGTTTTTCTCTCTATAGATATATGTGTTCACCTTCAGCGCTGCAATTATTCCTCGTCAACGTTCACGGTCGATGCTCATTCGCGTTTTGAGGTATTACAGTATAGAAAATCCCATGGAAAGCCCACACCGGCGAGCATTTCCACATTGGTTGGAGTGTGACAGGCGATAGAAAATCGATTTTTTACCCAAAAGCCCGAATGACAGACAAGCATGTGCGCAAGCTGTATGAAACACTGGTGAAGCTTTGAAAGCTCTAAAGACCGCGAGTGGGAATTAAGGTTTGACTGGAGTTCCCATAAGTAAAGTAACAATTTTTGTTTTCATGTAGCTAAAATAATATAACTTTTAAAATAAGTATTACAATTATAATAATTAACAAAATTCAGAGTTTAAAAATAAAAAAATTTACATTCAATTTAATTTATCTTTGACCTTCCTGCAACTGATTGATGACATTTTAGGGTTGCTTAATTATTGGATGTCTAAAGAAAACAAATTTACAATGGCAAACCTGCCCTATTTTGAAAATTCCGTTATCGTGCTGTTCTGTTGACAAAGGCAACATTTCGGTACTCTTATGGCTTTTACTCTTTAATATTTGCGCTCACTGCCGAATGCGCGCTCTTCACACTGTTTAATCGCTGGAGTTACTTTTATTGAGCTCGCTTTGAAAAGACTGGCAGAAAAAGAGTGTGAAAACCCGTTAATAAAATCTGAGCGAATCTTTTAAAGCAGAGTTGCCAACTTAATTACTTTCGCGCTAAATCTAAAACATTTTGGAAATTGATATATGTGAGAAGTGGTCAAGTTTTCAGCGCGTATTTTTACTAAACGAAAAAAGCAAATATTTTACAAATATAAGTGTAAGTTATTTTTTAAGTATTTAATTAAAAAACATAAATAAGAAATGATTAATTTGATTCACAAAATTATATTATATTTATTTGATAATTATTCTCCATCTGGTATCGCTAGGCACCAAACGGCCTATGCGTGGCTTATTGCCAACCAGGCTAACCTAACCTAATCTCACTTATTTGACAATTAATTATATACCATTAATATTTACATAAGATTTTGAATAAAATAATGAAAGCTCGACAATTTACCAGCATTTTCTTTCGTCAATATTTTTTTTTTATATTTTTATATAAAAACACAATGGATTTTAAACAAAAACCAAAACTTCAAACTTTTTACAACAAAACACAAAAAAATCGCGTAGGTTTTCTGACAATTTTTTTGCGTTGATGTTGAGAATTGTTTTCCCACATAAACTACATATTAGGAAGTCTTTTGTAATAGTCACTTTTTGAGTAATTTTTCGGCTAATCTGGTCTTATTTCTGTTATAACTCAGTAATTTTGGCTTCCAGGTCCAATTGTGGTCTTTGTGTAAGTGTACACTTATGACTGAACATAGTTATATGCTCAGAAAATAATCGAGCGGTGTAAAGTACGTTAAGTATCATAGTAGGATACTTGTGGGGGGTTGGACAAGCCCAGGCGCTCAGTTAGGAGACCATTGTACTACACCCGGCAGCTCTGTAGGCTACTTTATAGAAAAAAATGGAGCAAGAATGTTTTCATCAAACTTAGTTTTCAAAAAACCTTTGCTTTCAGGTACTTTATGGGCTGTAGCTGCATCCTTTTGACATCACATTTTGTCTCAATCAATATTCTACATTTTTCGGAACAAAAAGTCAATGGTTCTACAACGTGCTCTATTGAGGTTGAAATTGGCTCCAACAGCAGTTTTGAAGGAATAAGGTCAACCATATCACCAGTATGATAGACACACTGTCACCACATTTCTCTCACTCTGGAATTTACAATTTTGTGTGTTAACAAATGCATTCAGCCCTAGTTTATCACTGAATACAACTTTTCGATAAAAATATATTCCCTTCTTCTCTATTTTCAAAGTAAATTTTAATAATTTCAATAGTAAATAAAAGTGACTTTCTTTTTGTGACAACTGACAACTGCTTTAACAGTTATTGCCTTGGGAAATTATATAATTATTACAGAAACACCTTTCAGATACCTACGACTAAAGAATTAGTTTGGGGAAAGAAAAGCCCATTATTTTTGCGTAAAAATTTTTGGCGGAAATGGTTTAAATTGTTTTATTGTCGATCCTCAGTTCCACGACGATGCTGCAACTACTAGCCTGTCGGTCAGCTTCGATTATTTCTGTGGTTTTATCGACATTTTCGTTGTTATCGTCATTTTATTTAAGATCAAAACTTCCTGGATGGAACCGAAGAAACCAAAATTGCACTTAATTAGCTGTTACAGTATCGGCACCATAAAACCATTCACAATTTCAATGGCTTGGCTTGTACTTTCGTGTTTATCAAAGAAAAACTATAAAGTCTATAGAATTTTCTCATTGTTGACTTCCATTGCAAGCAGCAAAATAATTTGTTTAGTGTGAAATTTCACCCTGACAATGAGTATTAACTTTAAATAGTTTTTATCGATATTTTACAAGATATACTGTAGTGCAGTCATCTACTGAGGAAATAATGCAATAATAAAACACAAATTCTTTTTCCCCAATCAAATATAATAGATACATGCAGCAACATACTTTAATAAAAAATATAGGTATGCAGAATTGCCCTTTTCTACTTTCCTATCTTAGAAACTAAATTATAATTTTATTTCGAAAAGAATCCCTCATGCATTTTTTAGCAAACTACACATTTTTCTGAGCCAAGCGAAACATTGGCAGCACTGCGTAAACGTTCCTCAGCTTAGCAGTAAAAGTAAAGAATTAAGTACGTCAACATACTCTAACATCCTCTCCTTTTCTCTTTCGCCAGCCACTCGCCTCTCTTTCGAATCTATGTTACAAAATAACTCCCGCAATACATTTCCACTCTCACATTTCAATGGCTTTCGCATGCGACACAAATGTGCTCATTTATGCGCGCTTTGTAGTGTTAGTGAGGTTGTGATGTGATAAGAGGACGACTTTTCTCAATGACACAACATGACTGACGCATTTCTGATTGAGAACGTGGGAGTGTGATGGGGAGTCAGTTATGATAAATGACGACTAGTGGGAATACTTGAGTGAAAAGCAATGTAAGAATAATTTGGCAAAAAGCAAAGCTGCGAAAAGCTTTTTAACCCTCGCATGCCAATTTGTGCAGAAAGATATGTTTTATAGTAAAGCTTCTGTTCCTTTTAAAAATGTTATCTAAAATTAAATAAAATCAAATAATAAAAAAATCTTAATTAGTTGATTTGGGTATCCTTTTTTGTTATATTATAATAATTTTTATTTAAAATTATTTAAAACCAAAAAAAAAAATTATAATAAAATTTGCTAATGGAATTGTGAATGGCCGGCACTTTGTTTCCAAGCACTCAGGAAAATTGCCGATGGCATGTAATAATAAGTCAAAGAATTTAAAGGATAGGGAGGCTCCGGTGGGCAGGGATTTCAATATTTCTCTACTAAGATGTTTCTTAGCAAACTTAAATATTTATTTTTATATAGGCTCAAAAATATAGCGGAGAATTTAGCCCAAATAATTTCAATGACAAAGGCTTCCAGTCTGAGTGGAGCCCTCTATGTCCTCGAAGGAGTTTTTCTTCATTCTTAGAGCTGAGAAAATAATAGGCGTAAGAAAATCATCTAACCTTGCGACCCCTGCCGTAGCATACGTACGGTGTCTAATGGTAGGAGAAAGATAGCTAACGAAGGCTCTGTAAGCTTACCACTAGGCCATGAATCTTTTCTAGGTGCCAATTCTGCATCGATTTAACAATGGATTGACGCCTTCATGAGGTCTACTCAAAGAAGACGTTGGTTTGCATCGGACTCCTGCAGAGCAGCCAAGTGCTTTGTAAAAGAACTAAGTAGGAAATTACTGACATTTCTCCTAAAACTTAGTAGGGAGGGTTTGTGAGTACTGGTGGGTGTAGTCGCAGGGCACAATGCCTGGGGTTAACATATGACTGCTATGGGGATCATTGGCAACCCAATATGCCTTGTCTTGGGTATGAGGCTGCAGAGCATTTTCGATATACTGAGTATGGATAAAGTTCATACTCTTCCGGGTCGCTTAAGATTAATCAATGAATCCAAAAGATTTGCGGAACAGTGACCTCAACCCAGTTTTTCCGTCTTATTATCCATATAGTATCCATCATGTCTCCTTATTTTTTCTACTGTAATTTATCCCGGTGGAGTACAATGGTCTTCTTGACTGAGTGCTTGGACTTGGCCAGGGCACCCACACATCTAATCTAATCTAAGAAGAAAGATTAAAGATACTGGCGACTATTTTTCTTCGTCGTTGTGGATGAGCGTAGTGGTGAGTAGAAAGTTTGGGTAAATAACACCTTGTTGTTGAAGTGGTTGAGTATTTTCACTGAAATAATCCTAATTTACTACCACTGTCCTCGTTGGTTTTTTTTTTGTTTTGTTCTAAGTCAGATCCATTTAGTTAGGTCCAAATATAGTAGCAAATTCCTTATCTCGATGTCTGAGATCTCATTAATTTGCTGCAGTAAAGGCTTGCCGAAGGAGCGGAGTCGTGCCCTAGCTAGACCAGGACATTCACATAAGTAGTGGAAAGGACTTTCCTTCACCCCTTCCGCTTGACAGCTTCTGCAGATGGGAGGGTAGGTTGAGTCTAGCTGCATGATCCCCTACTTTCCAATGGCCTGTAAGGGTTGCGGTGATGCGTGAAATGTTTGGCCGAGAACATCCTAACAGATAATTCGTCCTTTAGATTTTGTACGACGGCCATGTGTTTTTTGTTGTAATACATGTAGTTAGTTGCTTCCATCTTCTTTCGGCTAAAACATTATAGTGTGAAGCAATGGATGCTTTTAATTGTTGAGTGGGGTGGAGACTGCCACCACCTCTGCTATGTCTAGTGTCGAACCTCTTCTTGCTCTAGCTTCTAACTCATCCGCTATCTCATTACCCCGTATGTTCCTATGACCGGGAACCCATATCAAAGTAATTTCAAGCCGATGACTAAGTAATTTCAGTTCCTCTCTACACTATAAGATTACCTTAGATGAAGTGGAGTTAGAGTCTAAGGTCTTGATAGCTGCTTGACTGTCTGAAATTATGGCTACCCTTGCACCAACTTCCTTGTAGAGCTTTAGTGATTTGCATGCTTCTCTGATCGCTAAAAGTTCTGCCTGGAAGACGCTGGCATAGTCGGGAAGTCTGACTGAGATAGGTTGAGTAGCTCCGAATGGAAGCCAGCTCCCACACCACAGTTCATCTTAGAACCGTCAGTGTATATTTCAATGTCGTGTCTTCCAATCACCTTCCATTTGTTCCATTCGGCTCTCGGTTAATGGTCGGGGACTGTGTAGTGTGATCTGTTTATGAGCAGCAGGGGTCCCTGTAGGAGGATCTTGCTGTGACCGTACGACCTTGTTGTCCAGCTTCCTATGCCTTTGAGTCTCACCGCGCTGCAGGTAACGATTGTGTTTATATATAAATCTAATGGTAGTAGATGAGTTATTACATTGAGCGTTTCCTTAAGACTGGTGCTGAGCGCTCCTGTAGATAAGATACACGCTGTTCTTTGTATCTTGTTTAGCTTGATTTGGTTGTATTTCTTTTCTGTTGCGGGCCACCAAACTAGTACCGCATATTTTAGTATTGGCCTTACAATGGCTGTGTAGGACTAATTGAATAGTTTTGGTTGGAGTTCCCATTTTTTACGCAATATTCTCTTACACGTGTAAAGTGCTATATTTGCTTTCTTTACCCTTTACTCTACGTTGGACCTCCAGCTGAGTTTGGGACCTAGGTATTTTGGCTGTTGGGCTAACGTAAGACTAACGCTGTTTAGTTTTGGGGTATTAAAGTTTGGTATCTTGGTTTTCTTAGTGAACAGCATCAGCACAGTTTTGCTCGGGTTTACACTTAAACCACAGTTACTGAGTAACACCAGAGCTCCTTCCCTAATCTCACTGATTATGGTTGGAATCATTCCTTAAACTTATCACTATGTCATCCGCACACGCCACTACTTTAATTCCCTTTCGGTTGAATTTGGTTAGGATATTGTTGACAACTAACAACCCCAGCAGGGGGAATAAGACTCCTCCCTGAGGAGTTCCCCTGAGGACAGAGCGTTTCACGGTGCTGCTGCCAACCTCACCGATGATTATCCTAGTTTTAACACTGTTAATTTTTGATAAAATGACTCGATCTAAATACCTGTCATCTATAATACCCAGCAAAAAAAATGTCAAAAAAAAACACGACTCTGATGTACAGAATCGATTAGAGTATGGATATTTTACTTGACCTTATAATGCGATTTGTGAAGTATTAACATCTCCATTTCGGGTGAGCTCAGCGCCTCATCATGTCCAGATTTGAGAGTCTATGTGATACTCCTCTAGAAAAAAGAATAAATTGTTTTATCTGCCCTGGACCTTTCATTCAGTTTCGAATGAATTTGGTGTTCCCCTGGTCGCTAACAATTTCTTTTAAATGGGCTCTGCTAAGTCCGCAGAAGGCTTCTGGTCCATAGAATTTTAATGTAGCGCCTAACTTTACTAGACAGAGTGCCTGTTCGTTGCCATCATGACCTTCATGTCCTGGTTCCTACCCCGGTGTAATTTGCTTAAGGTTCCATTCTTCTTTGCGAGAATTATATATGCCATGGATCGCCGCTTGAAATACCAGAAAATAGGTTAACTGCAGATACTGTCTACAGGGAGTGGGAGATATGAGCCCAAAGTTCAGTTCGCAATTTACATAGTTTTACATTTAAGAAAAAGGATTAAACAAATCGTTTTCCTTCTTTCTTATATCTTTGTTTTCAATTCGGCCTCCTCCTTTATATGTCTTTCTACCTCTAATGTAGTACGTAAAGCGCTATTTTCAGAAATTGTATTTCTCACGTAATTGACGTTTTTTCAGGCGTTCTCCAGGGCAGTCACCTGGGACGGATTCTGGTCCTGCTTTTTATTAATGATATTTCAACTGTTATAAAACATTGAAATAATTTAATATATGGCGATGATGGACAACTTTTTCGGTTATACTCTTATCGATTGAATCAGGATACCACAATTAATTTAGCCTTCACAATAATGCTTCGGTGATCTTGCATTTATGAAGAGGTAATCAAAATATTTCAATAATCGATATTTTACTGAAGTGTTTTTTTTTTTAACTTTGGTAAGACCGCTCTAGAACATGATACAATAGTCTGGAACCTGCACTATCAAAAAATTATCAATATTTGCATTAAAGGAATTTCAGTGGATTAGGTTCGGGTGGAGAGGGGCATACTTCGTCCTGGACGCCCATTATGACACCACTAGTCTGGGCTCCAATTTTTTCCTCTAATTCCCAATGTAGTGAAACCATTTTCTCTCTCTGATAAACGATGAAATATTTTAGATGACTGTGGATTCTGTAACTGCCAAACAGCCAAAGAAGTAAAAGTTTGGACAGCTATGCCGCATTCTGGAAAGACGGGACAGTGGCATAGGAAGTATTCAACGCTCTCCACTTTCACCTCGTTTCTGTAGCTGCGGCAGAAATCGTTTGAGCAAAACCCCGTACGTTTCTCATGTGCTCAGACAGTGCCCGTTTATGATGCCAACTACTCTACTAATGGAAGGCTGGTCTAAAATGATTCGGTATCGAGTTCTGTGTTTATTCTTTCTACTCGAAACCAGTCTAATTATCTCCCAAATAGGCTCCGACTTCCATCTTTTTTGGAATGCGTGTTGTAGATAAATCTGACCAAAAGCCTGATGGAGAATAAAGGATTGTTCGCATATTAGCCAGAGTTAAGTGATTTAAATTCAGTTCCCCTCCTAGCCAGCTCATCCGCGATGCAGTTTATGCATTCGGTTGCCACTTTGAATGAAGTATCCTGGCACTGTAGCGATTTTATGATAGCTTGACTGTCAAAATAGATAATGATCGGTTGAGCTGCAACTAGCCTCTGATTCACAATGCAGGCCCCTTATAGTTACTAACTCAGCTGGAAAGACGCTGTAGTAGTCAGGTAGCCGTAGATTTAGGTGCAGCTCCAGCCCTCCTGAGTGATTGATGATTTTATTTTTTGCTGAAGCTGAAATGGTTAGATCTAGACGCTTTAGAAGCTTCGGCGTTTATTGGCCTTACATTGTGTGGATTGCGACCCTCGTATTGGTGAGGTGGGAGGAGGGTAACGGTTAGAATTGATTATTCCAATAGAAAAACTACTCTGTATTTGTATGCCTATTCCGGATTTTTAATACCAAAAATTAAATTTATCTGTATTTAGTAGGCTTCACCTCAAACATTAAAGTTTTCTTAAATTAACTCTAAACAATAATTTGTGTAACTATTTTCGTAAACTGTTCACAGTACAAATGAGCTTTACGTGCATGATGTGCTTTTATGCAATGCTTTTGTAGCTTTTAGTCGTTTGTGAAAGTAAAATTCATTCTGAGCAATTTCTACAACCTGCAGAAGCTGTAAAAGCTTAAGGAGCACTTTGAAATGAAAAGGCGTTACGTGGGGTTCTCAGGAGATGGCAGTTGTCTAAACATTGTGCGTGTGATTTCATAACAAATAAACAGTTACTCAATCAATTCATGCTTTAAAAGTGACATTAAGATTTAAGGGACGTTATGTTTTTTAACAGTTTTGCATTTAGTGAAGCCAGTTGTGTGTTAGAACGTTCCGAGAGAAAATAGAGAAAATGCAATACACCTTTCAGTACTTCTACAAGCAAGGGCAAAGTCGGATTAGATGGCTATACAAATTTGTATTGCTTATGGACCAAATATACCATCGAATGCAGGAAATTTTTGTTTCCAAAGTTCCATTCTGGTAATATGGATGTCGAAACTAAGGCCCGTTCTGGTAGTCCAATTGCCGAAAGTATTGAGAAAATTGCGGAAAGAATGTAGTCGGACCGATATTTAAGCACTCAATACTTCATTCAATTATTTTCATAAAACTGGTGTGTTCGATGATGGCAAAGAACACCATTTTATTTGGCTGGGTACCATTATACGACGGCTCAAAAAAGTAGGGTTACTACATTCGACTTTTGTTTTTTAATTTTTGACGTGATAACGTCTTATAATTCGATTTAACAGGCTGCACGCACGAAAAATTGTGTCGTTACCTTGCTCATTGCCGTTACCTTGAATGAACTGCAAGCGAAAGCGCGGAACGAACGACAAAGCAAACAAAGCAAACGAACGGCAACGTTCGATATCTTGCTCTCTCCTACTTAAGTGAACGTATATGTGTATGTATATGCGCATATGTACATATATAAATTCACGTATTTGTATTTGCATATGCCTTCTTATTGATTATTATTAATTTGATTTACTTGAAGAATTTAAAATAAAACCAAGTTTGTTAATAATACCTGTTGTTTTAATGCTATTATTATTTTTTGACGTGATAACGTCTTATAATTCTATGTAGCCAGCTGCACGCACCAAAAAATGCGTCGTTACCTTGCTTGAACAGCATGTTATGTTATGTTATGTTATGTTATGTTATGTTATGTTATGTTATGTTATGTTATGTTATGTTATGTTATGTTATGTTATGTTATGTTATGTTATGTTATGTTATGTTATGTTATGTTATGTTATGTTATGTTATGTTATGTTATGTTATGTTATGTTATGTTATGTTATGTTATGTTATGTTATGTTATGTTATGTTATGTTATGTTATGTTATGTTAAAGTATTTTATGTTATGTTAATGTTAACTCATTCTCTATATCCATACAAAATATCTATCAAACAAATAAAATTAAAATTTTCTTTTGAAAAATGCAACCATTCAATTAGTATTTTCTTATGACGTTATCACGTTAAACTATCGTCAGTAAACCTACTTTACAGACAACCTCTTTTTTTTATTTTTATTTTTATTTTCATATTTTTTTTTACTATTTTGTCTTGAATATACAGGGTTCGGCGCTCGAAGTGTGTCCAATTATAAAGGGCATAAAATTAGTTCGGAAATTTACTTTTACTCAATTCAAAGTAAAAATGTGTGAAAGTAATACAAAATTAAGAATCAATTTACTTTCGCCCGATATGACCACCTTTTGCCTTGACTATGGCCATGAGACAGTGCAGAAACGAATCGCAAGCTGCCCGAATGTGACTTGCAGGTATTTTGGCCCACTCGCGAACAACGGCTTTTTAGCGCCTCGAGATTGGTGAATCTTTTAGTTCGGACCTTGCTCTCCAAAATGGCTCAAAGAGAATAATCCATCGGATTCGGGTCTGGTGAATTTGAAAGCCACTGTGTGAACGTTATGAAGTTTGGAACGTTGTTTTTTAGCTATTCTTGGTTCCCTCGAGCTTTGTGAGACGGTGCTGAGTCCTGTTGAAACGTCCATGATCTGCCACCGAAATGTTTTGTCGATAATATTTCGCATTTACGTTGACGCCAGGCTCGATGAAAACGATTGGAGAGTGCCTATTTGTGGTCACAGCGGCCAAACCTTTACCTGTGGCGGGTGCTGGCTCCTGGTGGCTAATCGATGTCTCAAATTCTCGTATGAACGGTCGGTCAAATAAACCCTATCGTTTTGGAAGTTTACGAATTTCTCATTTTCAAAAATTTTGTCGTCCGAAAATACAATGTTTGGAAATTGACCGCTTTCGGCCAAGCGTAGCTACTCCTTCGCTCTCTCAAGGTCAACCCTTTGCTGCTATGGTGTGAGATCATGCGCCTTTTGGATCTTGTAAGGCTTGCCTTTGAGATCATTTTCCAGTATGCGGCGGATGCTATACAAGTGTTACAAAGGTAAGGTAACCCTTCACATATGCAGTTGACACTGTTGTAATGGTTAAGAGTAATCATGTCTCAGCTGCTTCTTTTAAACTACCCAGAAACCTCCATAAAGTCGGCGCCCGGTTGAAAGAATGGCATACAAAAGCAAACGGATCTTGCTCTCATGTATCCTTAAGCCACACTCAAATCCCCCAAACAGATAATGCTAGATACTTAGGAATTCTGCTAGACAGGCGTCTCACATGGCGATCTCACACATTTTCAAAGCGGAAGCAAATCGGACTTAAACTACGCTCTTTATATTGGTTACTTGACCAAAAATCGTGGTTGTCACAAGCCAAGCAATACTCAAATATGGTTCAAATATGGGGTTCAGCTTTAAAATCGAACTTGGAGATTTCGAACTGCAGAGATTTCAGTCTAAGCTGCTGGGCATGTGTGCGAATGCGCCTTGGTTCGTAAGCAACGAGATTTTACACGAGGTGATCTGAAAGTTTCAACAATATTTGAAGAAATCGCCAATATCAGTCAAAGATACGGCAATCGCCTTGCCCCTAATCCAAATCCTCGAGCTAAAAATTTATTAGACAACAATTTTGCTTCGCTTTAGCTTTTGTATGTAATAATTGAAATTAATAAAATAAAAAAAAACAAATCGTGTGGTATGAAATTATCTTCAAAAGGGAAAAGGTTTATCAGAGGATCATAACTATGCAAATTTTATAGTCGAAGTAAGGCGAAAGAATTTGTATGAACTAATACATAGTATCATGAAGTGCCACATAGGAGGGCACTAAGTATACTAAGGTTCGATAAGATTTTTTTTGTTATGTTGGTATAGTCTTCATATGAACGTATGTGAAGTTTCATTGTAATATAATATATTGAAAAATCGTCGAGTGACTGAAAGAGATTTAGTAGACCTCCAGGTATCTTATTGTGTAGTGTAAACAATATTTTGACTGAAGTATTGTGTTTCAGAAAGGTGTGCGCACAATGGATGCCGCATTCGCTAACAATGAAAAACACATTCGAATGCGACTTTCTCAGCAACATTTAAATCGTTGTTGAAAGCGTAAAGTGGATTTTGTGCGTCGATTCATCACTATAGAGGTAAGTTAGATTAGAATAGGTTTGTGGCGGGGTTGGACAAGTCCAAGCACTCAGTTAGGAAGACCATTGTTCTACACCATGACAGATTACAGTGGAAGGAATAAGGAAACAGGATAGATACAGACGGGAAAATTGGTTGGAGGTCACTCTTCCACCAATTTTTTGGATTCAGTGATGAATCTTATGAGATCCGGAAGAAGAAGAGTATCAGCTTTATTCAATGCCGCTAATTTCTTGTTTGCTTCTTTCACAAAGCACTTAGCTACTCTGCAGGAGCCCAACTCAGACCAACTCAGGCCTTCTATGAGCAGACCACATGAAGTCGTCAATTCATAATTGAACCGATGCAGAATTGACCCATAGGATGAGTGCAGGGCCCAGTGGTGTGCTTGCAGAGCCTTCATTAGCCAGTATATCAGCCAACTATAGAGGAGACCTTGGGTCTATCAAAACGATCTTGAATAAGAACAAGAGGCTAAAGAGTGGTGTGAACCAGATTCTTCGGCTTTGAAACGAGTTCGTGTCCGGAAATCGACAGAGAAGATGTTAGCATCAGTTTTTTGGGTTGCGAAGAGCATTTTGTTTGTGGATTACTTGCAAACTGGTAAAACAATAAATCCTGAATATTTTTGTAACTTTCTAGCCCAGCTGAAGGGAAAAATTCACGAAAAATTCAGTTTGCAAAAGAACAAATTTTTTTTATCAGGAAAATGCACTGTGTGACAAAAGCATAATCCATAACTTAAACATCGAATTGTGGGAGCATACCCCGTATTATCCAAATTTAGCCGCTAGCAACTTGTATCTGTTTCCAGACCTAAAAAATGCATGAGTGGAAAATGGTTTTCACCAAATAATGAGGCCAAAATGGCTGTGGAAGCTTACTTTGAAGCCCTTCCAGATTCTCTCAGGGATAGAATTCATAAATTGGAATCTCCTGGAACAGGTGTATTGTTGTTCAGAGATACTATACTAAATAATAGAGTGTACGAGTATTTCAAATCATAAAATTGTGTTTTTCTTATCGAACCGCAAAATCTATTAAACAACCTAGCAAAAATGTGTGAGCTACTTTTTTTATTTTGAGGCACCTTCCTGGTCTAGAGTTTCGAAAAAATCGATTTTTTTCATGTTATGATAGTTTATACTTTCAAAAGTATACTTGCAAATTTTTATACTGAAATTCGTTATAATAGTTTACAAACAGGGTGGGCCATATAGCGTTTGCTTTTTGAACCACCTATTTTCTTGAGAATGGTAACACAAATGACATGTCAAATGTGTTCATAATTTACATAAAGGTTTGACATTTACGAAATGGGACGCTATACGCTTGAACAAAATTGGGAAAATGGGCAGAAAATCGTTTGACCGAAGATGAGTATTTTTACCCAAAAATCATCTTTTCTGATAAAGCTCATTTTCACAGCGGTGGCTACGTCAATAAGCAAAATTGTCGGATTTGGGGCTCAGAAAATCCACCCTTTACTGTAGAGAAGCAAATGCTTCTACAACGAGTCACTGTTTGGTGCGGTTTTTGGTCTGGCGACATCATTGGGCCATTTTTTTTCGAGCGAGGAGCCGCGGTTACAGTAAATGGTGAGCGTTACCGTGACATGCTCAACGAGTTGTTTCCAAAAATTGAAGAGGATGACATGGACGATGCTATGCGAACCATCCAAAGACGATTGATGCTTTAAAACACGAAATCGAAGTTGCCATTCATGAAATTGGAGCCCAAACAATCGAAAATGTGCTTAAAAATTGGGTTTGATCGAATGGCCTACTGTAAAGCCAATCGTGGCAGTCATTTGAACGATATTATTTTTCATTCATAAATGACAATGTTCAATCTTCAAAATAAAAAGAAAAGTTTCAAAAACTATTAATTATTTTTTTTTATAGCCGATTCAAAAAGCAAATTTTACATGGCCCACCCTATACAGTCCTTTAAAACGAGGCGGGGTTGGAGTACGACGCCCAGACATGAAATTTTAACCGTGTTTTTCGCGAAACTATTTTTTCCGAGTTGGCGTTGGTAATTTCTCAAAAAGTACTGAACGGATTGATTTGAATTTTTAATATGCTATTGAGTAGTCTTGTTTGTGGCTCTCGGGGGTAGCAGAATTATAATTTTATAATAAATTTTTCTATTTTTTTTAAGAGCGAGAACGTGAAAAAAATCATTTTTTGTTTGTTTTTCAATAAACAGATAAAATATCTAGAAAACAATTTTTTTTTGTAAATCTGCTACCCATCATAGTGACATATCTCCTGATGAATAATCGACCTATTTTTTTTTTTCAGACGCACCTGAGCAGCCCAATCAGTTCTGCCAGTGTCATGTGCTACGTCAGGGGAAGCAATTTTTTTTTATTAGTGTCATTGAAAAAAATATTGTTTTTTTTTGTAAATAAAGAATTGATCTAATGAATAAGAGCGATTTTTAATTGATACCGATTGTTTTTCTGCAATTTTCAACACCTTCAATTTTCACGTCTCTAGACCAGAAATGTGCCTTAAAATGCACGTAGAAGCGGCCGCGTTGAAATATTATGCAAATTGAAAATGATTCTCGAAATATACGTACTGCACTCAGAGTTGAAGAATTTTCATTCAATTCTATTACTTATGCAGTTGCTACACCATATGGATGAAAAAATCACTCTGAGGAATAAAGAAATGCTTTTCTTCTTTATTTGAATGCTCCTACAAAAGTGTATATGTACTTATATATAAGTATGTATTTGTATTTGTGTGTTTGTTATGTATAAATTTATGTTTTTAAAAAATATTGGCGTGCAATTTCGCTGAAAACTTCTCTGTCTCTTGCCACATTCCATAACTATCTGGTATTGCCGATTCCCGTCCAATGTTTAATATTTCGCAGCCATGATACTCGTATCTGTGACCTCCCGATCCCACATCGTCCTTCGATTTCCTCTCCCAGGGTAAGTTGTAGCAATTTGCGCAAAAATATTAAATAATTTTGCTTCGAAGAAACCTTTTTTAACCAAAACTAAAATTGCAGTTGAATGCATAACTTCGGCAATTTCCGTTAAGCGACATAAGGCGAATACTCTTGCAATCAACATTCTGTGCGTAATAGATGAACCTCCTGGCCATGAGAATTCGCTCCAATGCACTTGGCTTGTGCAAATTACTACAGCGACTTTACTTGCAATTATATTAAGTTCAATTACAACAACAAATTAACTTAGTACCCGTACAAAGCATTTGCCCTTTATAGCCAATTTGCGCAGTGCAGCAAACATTCACGCATCAAAGACAGCAATCCAACAGCCATAGAATGTCAATTGCATTCCAAATGATGTGATTATGCTCTTGTTGTTGTATGTCAATGGAATCATTCACATGCGATTTGCATCAACTGAATTCTCTTGCCTTGTTCGCATGTTCGTCGCATTCTAACGTACCAATGCTTTGCTGACGCTTGCCTGGGAGAGATAACTAATAGAAGTTGCCTGTGATGTGAGATGAGCAAATTAATTTGCGCAATTTAAATAATTCAACTGTATTTAATTGCTTGTAATGAGAGCAATAGATCAACAACACTGTAGAGAGTTTCAAGTATCATTTGTGGCAATTATGACACATTCATTTGGCCTTCAATGCACTGAACGTTGACAGAATTTTTGAAGGATATATTGGAGAATTTCGTTTGGTAGCTTAGACTGAAGAATGGAGAACGTTGTACATAAGTGTGTGTATGTATGTTATGTGTGTATGTATGTGAGAGTATATGTGTATGTGAGTAGTTAAAGCTTCTTTTGGGACTGCATTTATGGTAGATGCATAATTTACTGAGGAGAATTTAAATTATAAATTACGACAAAGTAAGATGAAATTTGCTTGTCAACCTTTGTTTACATGGACTTTGGACATGTGTGCGTAAAAAATATATACATGCATATGTGCGTATGTATGCATTTTCATATGTTCTTTGCTGTGCAGTTAAGCGTCGATTTCTGATTTAAATTTAATTTACAACCTGTTTCCTTTCTATACTTTTCAGCGCATTTTCATTTCACTGTCATTTTATCTCTTCACTTATATTCTCATTTATTTCATTTATTTGTTCGACTATCGAAACTGTCATCATATAATATAACGGACTTTTAACTATGTACAACAAAAAAACTCCATTTCATGGTTGGTTTGATAATCCCATATGACCTTGTCTCCAATGTCAAATTAATTACCATTCAATGGCATAATTTACTTTATTTTTCCTCCTTTGGTTAATGTAAATTTTATTGGGTCTGCGCTGAAAGAATCGCATACAAATTTAATTTTACAAACACATACACGCATCAATTTGTTTATGCTTTGTTTTTATTCAATTAAAAAACTGCCATTTACTTTGTTGCAACTTTAACGATAGTGCATGGGTTAAAGTAGCTTTATTTTTTTTTTCAGATTTAATAATTTCAATTCGTCAATAAATTTCATAGCTAGCAAATGCTTGACTGGCCTATATACTTAAATTTGCGGTTGTAGTTGGCGTGGAAAGTGCTTTTTCAAACTCATTTTGTTTTCGATCATTTTTACTTTCAAAGGTGAATACTGTGTTTTACATTCAAAGGTTAGTTTCAGTTTAAGTTTCAGCATACAATTTAAGATATTTAACTTAATTTGAGTAGACTTACGAACTTGCGTACAACTTGCGAACGTTTGCGCTGCCTCCCACTCACCGCTGGTTGCGCATATATCTCGTATGAGGGTGCTGGGGGATGGTTGATGACCCAGGGCTTGCTCCAGGATAGCTCGTTCCTCTCTGAAGCGGTCGCAATAAAACATGACGTGTTCTGCGTTTCGTTAGTATTCGGGCAGTTTGGACAGAAAGGGCTGTCTGCCAGCTTAAAACGGTGCAGACATTCCTGAAAAAAGCCATGTTCGCTGAGCAACTGCGAAAGGTGATAGTCGGTGTCTCCATGTTTTCTCATTAACCACTCATAAACACGTGGTATGAGTTTGTAGGTGCAACATCCGGTTTGTGACTTATCCCATCGCTGCCACCGGCCGTCGTTCAGCTGCTTTTTCGACTGGTGTGGGCCGCACTCCTTGCCCGTTATAGAGCCCAAACATTTCATTTGCCAAGAGGTTCAAAGGTATCTTTCTAGCTATTACGTAGATTGCATGATCAGACACCGTACTATATGCGCCAGCTATACGCAGCGTGACTTGCTTGTATGTCTTGGTGACTTTCCGCAGATTAGACTTTTTGGTTTCCACCCAGATAGGTGCTGCATAAAGAATTATAGAGTCTGCAACCAATGACATTAGTCGTCTGCGATTTCCCTGGGGCCCTCCTATATCAGGGAGAAGTCGCGTCAGGGCACCATTGGCTCAAGCCGTCTTGGAACTTATTTTTATTAAATGTTGCCTGAAACAAAGTCGTGTGTTAATCCAGATCCCAAAATATTTGAACGCCTTTTTCAAGATTATACGGTGTGTACCTATGTTCAGTTCAAAGGTCTTTCGCCCTTCCTTATTAGAACTGCTCTGGTTTTATGACCAGCTAAATCTAACTTAGTCTCGTTAAGCCATCGTTGCACTCTCGCTGCAGCATCGTTGCACTTTTCCTTTAAGTGGTTTTCCTATCAACTACCCCCAGGGCAATATTATCGACGTATCCCATAATTTCGGCGTTTAGTGGAAGCTTCACCTTTAGAATTGCATCGTACATAATATTCCATAAAGTTTGTCCCAGCACTGATCCTTGCGGTATACGACCGGAGACCTTGTACGTTTTTTGGCCATTTTAAGTTTCATATCGCAGATAACTGCTGATAATGCGAACAAGGTAGGCTAGTACGTTGAAACCTTTGAGGGCCAGTTTGCCGAGTAAAAAGCATTTCTAACATCTAAGGTGATCATAGCGCAGAGCTTTCTTGCCGATCTTCCCGTACTTATAGCCTTTTGTGCTTTTTCCACCACCGTTCTTATTGCATCGACCGTAGATCTAGCTTTCTGGAAGCCGAATTGGTTGTCTGAGAGTCCTGTCGAGCCTTCCAGATGCTCCTGAAGTCGTTCGCAGATAATGCGTTCCAGTACCTTCCCCACGGTGTTCAGCAGACATAGGGGTCTGTATGATAGAGGCAGGTCGGGTTGTTAACCCGGGAGTCCCGTCAGGCCCGGGGGCTTTGCTATCCTTTATCCTCGTTAAGGTCCTAAGAACTTCTTCTTCTATTACTCGAGGAACCATTGCAATTTCTGATATTAAGCCATTTTGTGAGTCTTTTGCTTCCTGTGGGGGAAAGAGGACTGAAACAATTTTTTTCATTAGCACCAGACAGGTTGGCTGTGGCGCTCTTGGTCCTTTAATTTTGCTCATAACTATCGTGTAAGCTAATCCCCAAGGATCGTTGTCGGCTTGCTCTCGCAGCTCCTTAAAGCAAGGAGTTTTGCTTTTTTGGATTGCGTTTTTAAGCAATTTTCGGCATTTATATTATATTACTCCTGTGGTTCATCGTAGTTTGTACGACCTCGCGCTCTTTTAGTTTTTCCTCTAGTAACTGTAACTCTGCTGTCCTCACGAAGTTTAGCTATTTCGTCTGTCCACCAATATGCTGGTTTTCGGTTTCCCCAGTATTTAGATCCTCTGCTGATTTGCGGAAGTTGTAAGTGTCTGTCCATACTTGTCCAAAAGTTACTGCGTTAAAATCTTTTTGCTTCCATTTTTTTTGACTGTCTTAGATTCAATTCTCGGCATTACAGTACGTACGTCCGCCAGGTGATCGCTTTGAGTATAAATTAATTCGGCCAATTTCCATTTTGTGCGATTCGCTGTGGTACGATCAGCAAATGCTAGGCCAATTATAGAGCACCCTCAAGTGCAATCAAAAGTATATAACTTAACCTGGCTTCATTCAACTTAATTACTTAACGTAAAATATCTCATGTAGAAGCAACTTAACTTGGGTAAAGATACTTAACTTAATTTAATTTATTTTTACAACAAACAACTTAATTTAGATTAACTTACCTAATTTAGCGCAATTTAAATTAATTTACCCTAACTTTACTTAACTAGCTTAATTTAACTTAACTAACTTAGCATAATTTAACCTAACTTAACTAAAATTAAATTAATTAAATATAATTTCCCTAACTTAACTTCAATTAACGTAATCTAACTTCATTGAACTTAACTTAACTTAATTTAACTTCACTTAACCTAATAATTTCAAATATTTCAATGTATGTTATACAGTTGCCTGCCAAAAATTAAAGTCAATGCCATATTTTGCAGCCGCCCTACCCGAGTGGGTTGATGCGAGACTATCACATGGTGAAGCTCGTGTTCGAAACCTGTTGTGAAGCTATGAAATACAAATGATGGAAAAAATTGTTTTTTTTTTAATAGTGGTCACCCCTCAACAGGAAATGAAAAGGCTCCTCATAAAAAATCTGCCGTTCGGGAAGGCTTAAAACTGTAGGTCTCTCCATTTCTGGAACAACTTCAAGACATACGCCACAAATAGAAGGAGGAGCTCGGTCATTCACTTAACGTAAGTGTACGCGCCAATTATTCATTTTTCATTTTATTTATCAAGAAGAAATACACTCGGAGGCTTGGCATTGTCTGCCGAGGGGCGACCACTATTAGAAACAACATTTTATATTATTTGATGTTCATGTACATAGATCCGCAACTACGCTTGATAGTACCCAGTGTTCAGTCGTTTGTTGGATGATTCTTAAGGCAATTTCGCTGGTAGCTGCGCCGAATATTACGAAACTCTTCCGGAAGACATACATTTTACAGGCAAGTGTGAAGTCATCCGGATAAACATAGATCAGTGCCATAGTGTTCATCATATGGTATGTCTTTTAAAATTAATGCCTTCCGCGTTTATAGCACTGCACGGAAATAGGTTGAAAATTGTCCATGGCAGCACATCTCTTTGTTTCACTCTCGCCTTGGCTGCAAACTTTGCGGATGTCTCGCCTTGAATTTTTATTCTTTCACGTTACCACACACCAGTCTGATTAGTTTAGGAATTACTAATGATACTAGTTTATTTCAATAACTAGTACAAAGAAGACAAGAGCGGATTCAATACTTAAAAATGATTTCCTCAAAATGGTCAACATTTACGTCGGAACACTCTTGGAATTTGGCTTCCGTACTCCATGCCACTCGTTGAAGAAGTAAACACGGAGTGCCAATAACTTCGCGAACTATATTTTCTTTAGGCGCTAGATGTTCACTCGGTTTGTTTTTTTGAGGCGCCCTCACAGAAAAAAGTTCATAGTGGTAAGATCGGGCGGGCGATATGGGTGACCCGGATATGTTTGAGTTTATGTATGCGTGTTTCTGAATTATCAGGAACTTTTTTTTATGTTCAAGTAATCCTAACTAAGCAGACTGATTTTTTAGGATGATGTGACAAATAAAGGTCTATGAAACTATGTACGGCAACTGTATCAAAATAACTTAACATTAGTTCACTTTAATTGTCATCTCTTCGAGTTGTTATCTCCAGCATGAATAAACACCTTTTATGAGTATCTAGTCATTCCTTTTTCTTTCTATTGAAGTACTTTGCGCTGCGCCTTAAGCAAAATCGTCTGCTCTTTGCGCGATTCGTGTCTTTGTTTTTTTAACAAACGGATGTGGTCTCTATATGAATACTTTCATTGTAATATATTTCTACTCACATGTATGTATGTATATATACCTATACTAATTCGAATAAATGTGCATGAACTTGCTCATAAAATCATATTTATTCGCATGCGTTTGTAGGCAAAAATGTCCTTCGGCGGCTTCACTTGCCATGACAATCTGTGTCAGTGTCACGTACCAGTGGATATGTGTGCCTACTTTTTGTCGTATTTGTACTTGTTTTCGATGGTTAAACTTCTTGTTTTTTTGTTATTTTTTTTTGCTTTACTACACATCCACATCCACAAGCGCAGTATGTCGTTAGTAGATGTGTCGCTAAAACGAAAGTGAATTTCTAGATAACAACTATGCCGTAGAAGAGAGAAACGAGTAGGAAATGCCGTTGGGAGAAGTGAGGTAGCATTTGCATGCGTTTTGAGAGGCTTGATTGTGCGCTTCATCACGTACTATAAGATGCCGCGCTTGGCACTGCACACTCACTGGCACATACACATGCAGAAACAAAGCAACGCACATACATCTATGTTCACAATAATAGCAGCGGGACATATTAGAAAGTTTTGATCATTTATGTATTTTTATTTAATTTGTTAAATTTTTTTTATAAAACATATTTTTATATCAATACTACAACAAAGACTACATATATATATATATATATATACCCATATATATATGAATAGATATATTTTTATAATTTACATAATTGACGCTTACACCCTTTCTGGGTGTTTGGCCGAGCTCCTCCTTCTATTTGTGATGTTGTTCCACAAATCGAGGCACCTACTTCAAACGGCAGATATATTTCATGAAGGAACACGCGAAGGGTTGCCATTGCCTGCCGAGAGGCGACCGCTATAGAAAAATCTTTATATTGAATTTGGTGTTTTTTGGTCTATATATCTAACATAAAATTAAAGTTTTTGGGTAATATTAAAAAAAAAATGCAGCTAATTTTTGGAGTATGCAGTTTCACAACCTATTGAATTTGGGTCCAATAAAGTGAAAAATTTCAAGTGGCTCAAAAAACGCGTTGATTTTTTGAAATTTTTTTACTGGCGGTCTTATGCATTTTTTCATATAAAATTTTTTTTCGAGCATTCGTTATATGGAAGAAAATGCATAGCACCGTCAAAAAAAAGTCTATCAAATATAACTCAAATTTGAGCCACCTTAAACTGCCTCAGCAGTAAAGGGTCTTACAAAAGACGCGCTTAGATATTGGTTTAAAATGAAACATGTAAAAATTTAGGTTCTTGCAGGTTTTACTATTTTTATCAAAATACGACTATTAACAATTATATGTGGCAAATTACATCAGCAAATATCCACCTTGAGAAAGACAACCTACAGACAAAATTCGCCAAAGCGTCGATCCATAAAAGTCTAATTGTTGAGAACGCCAAAATATCTAAGTTGAAGGTTCTTCACCAACACTTTGCGCTACAGCAGTAATATTTTCAACAGATCATCCAGTTTTGGGTCTGCCAGTCCTTTTTCTATGCTAACAAGTGCTACTTTGGACTAAGTAGGCAATTGAGTAGTAAAGTCCTCTCTCGACGAACAAAACTCACACTCGACAAAACTCTCATCATGTCCGTCCTAACGTATGGCGCAAAAGCGTCGACGATGACAACATACGATGAAGCGACGCTTGGAGTGTTTGAGAGAAAGATTCTGCGTAAGATTTTTGGACCTTTCCACGTTGGCAACGGCGAATATCGGAGGCGATGGATCGATGAGCTGTATGAGCTTTACGACGACATAGACATAGCGCAGTGAATAAAGATCCAGCGGCTACGTTGGCTGGGTTATGTCGTCCGAATGGATACAAACGCTCCGGCTTTGAAAGTATTCGATGCGGTACCAGCTGGTGGTAGCACTTGGTGTGTCCAATTGGCACCGGTTAGCACGAGAAAGAAACGACTGGCGCGCTTAGTGCGTAAGCGGTTATCGCGCCAATTAAGAAGAAGAAGAGTCCTTTTTCTATCCTCAACACAGCAGTTTCTTGAAATTTTTTTACCTTCCTCTGAATTGTCGATTTATTCGGACGTTTATCTGTCCGTATTATTCACTACTGGCAACTAGTCATCACTTTTGAAAGACCCTTTATATCAAAATTGAATAGGCTACAGAGCTATGTACACTCAAAAGCAACAGTATAAACTATGTAAAATATATTTTTGTAAAAAAAAATTAAGATAGTTAGATAAAAATTAAATAAATAGTGAATATGTTATGCTGTTTTTATTGTGCACACAAGTGTACGTACTTAAATACATCATAGCTATTATGGCACTGCGAAAATGTAGGTTAGCTTTTGCCGCTGATAGTCTGTGATACTTTTGTGCCTGATTGATTGGACATTTTCCTTTCTCACGCAATGAAATGTGACTCGTCGGCAAGTGTTTCCATTTACAGCCACTGTTGCTGCTGCTGCTGCTTTAATCCGCTTTCAATTACATGCTTTTGGCTATTTACAAGTGAAGTTCATTTGCTGGCAGCATTAACGTGCCTTCGACTCTTCTTAGTTGCGTCTTTTTGTATCCTCACGCATCGTCACGCTTGCCTTCACAAACATCCGGCTCTGGCTGTTGTTGCGTTGTATACGTCGCTGAAGATGTCAGCATTTTTGCTTTCCTCGGCTTAACTTTATTGCGTACGCTTTGCTGTTATTGTTGGATCTGTTGGTTTACCCAATTTCCTTGCTGATCTGTTGTGAATGTGCAATTGACGAATTTATCGTTGACAGTGATTGAAATTATTGTTGCAGTCAAGACGGTATTGATGGGCGCTGTGACGTCGTTGCGCGTGTGCTGCGATATTGAAATTTTCGCCCCTTCCAAGCTGCCGCATTCAAGCCTATCAGCCTTGCTTTTCACTGCTACTGCCACTACTACTGCGGCTACTGCTATTGTCGTCAGCTTGCTCATCGTCATCTTGGTGACGTTGCGGCTGTCAAGTGCTGCCTTGCGATAATTTTTGATGAAGGTATTTTCTCTGGCTTTGGTGTCATTGCGCCTTGACATCTGCCCATTCTTGCAATTTTACAATCACGCACTATCATCAGAGCTCACTTGGATTTGCACAGTTTCGCAATCCAAGCCCATATCAATGGCTTTTTTATGCGTGAGTACCCATGCGAATGTGTTTGTTTTCACGATGAAAATTCAATCAGCGCAAATTGCTTGCACCATTTGTTGCGAATTGTTTTTGACACTGCCTCACGCTTAAAATTACGATGTCTCATAAAAGCGACTAGTTCTACACAACATTTAGTGGCGACGATTTCTATGCGCATACGAGTACGAGTGAAAATCGTTTTCTTGCGCACGACGGGGTTAGCTATACGAGTTAAGTAGTGCTTTGGATCCTGAAAGTAGCAGTTTAAAGTTATGTTGGCTATGTATTAGTGCTGCCAATCTCGATGTTAGTTAAGTATCGAACATTAGTTGACATGAATCTTTGGCTAATTTATATTACCTTCATGGCGTCAATGGCCATGCGACGCTGAAAACATCGGTTCTCGTGCGATCATCGACATTAAGCAACGTCGGACGCCGATAGTACTTAGATGGGGGACTACCTTCATGGTATATTTCATCACCTCATTCCACCTGCTGGATCAGAATAAATAAAAATTAAAATAAAATAAACTCCCTCTGGGGAGTTTTCAATCCGTTCTACCTTCGGACGCGTCCCCGGGTGGCGGATAGGGGAACGCTCTGTAGATATACAGGGTAGGCGGGAAATAAAATACCACTCGCGGACCAAAAACTGGAAATCTAAACCCGGCAGCGACTGAACCAGAGTGGGCGGCTCTCCGGTCAGCGTCTGTACTTCAGGTAAGAAGCGGCTGTTAACCCACCTGCCAGCAGGTATAAAATGGAACCATTATAAAAAATGAGAAGAATAAATCAAGCCTCGGATAACCCTAATCTTAATTGTAATCATACATTTCTGGAATCTGGTCCAGCTCGGCCCCAGACTGATCATACTCCAGATACAAACAACTACTCTGGGGATAATAGACAAGACTTTTTGCAGCCGTGGACTGATTCACAAGCATCGTATGCAGCGACCAGCCCAGTTGTAGCAACTAGACAGCGTAAAAAATGGACATCAGAAATTAACGAATTCTTATTACGCACATACCTACATATCACTAAATTAGAAACACACAACACCCTTTTCCGAAAACGTTTACGTGAAAAGTTTGTAGAAAAATATCCGCAAATGAACGCGTCAGAGCAAAACTTGTCTGATCAATTAAGAGCAATACGCAGACATGATTACATCACAGAAGCAAGAAGGGAAGAAATTACTCAGGAAGTGGCGAGAGAGCTCAGTAGCAACTCTGGAGCCCCAGCAAGCCCTGTGCAACCAAACAAATCACCACAGGATGGTAGTATGGATGCAGAGAACGAACAGAATGTCCCTTTAATTATTGAGCCCGTCAACGACAATGCAGAGCCAATAGATTTTGAATGCGCATATAATAGTTTTCAAAAAAATTATGCGAAATATAGGGGAATGCCTGCGATGAGTCTGCCGCACTTGCCGAAACTAAACACCTCTAGAAAACTCAGAAAATTAGTTGACTATTACAACGCTGTTGTATTACCGGAAACACTGAACGAAGAGATTAGTCTCGAAGAACTTATAATAGTCATATACTGCGTTGCTAAAACTATATCTGAAATTATCACTAACAAACATTTTGAGAACAATCAACACAATCAGAAGCCAAAACACTCCAGATCAACTGACAAGAGTAATAAACCGAAGTGGTTGATAAGACTCGATAAGAACATTGAAGAGCACCGCCGAAAAATAGGAAAAATAACAGCATTGGTAGGTGGAAACACCTCCGGACGATTGAAACGCCAAGTCCTCAAAATATGTAAAAAATTTAATAATCACTCGAAGTTCGAAAATAATGAAGAAATGCCCAAGCGTACGCTCGATACGCCCAAGCAAAAATTAAGAACGCTAACCACCAGAAGAGAAAAATATAGCATGTCTATGAAACGCAAACAACATAATCGTATGTTTGAAAGCAATCAAAAGCTATTTTTACGACAATTAAAACAAACCACGAACGTTCAAAGGTAGACGTGACAGGCATCAACGGATAAATTTAGATCATACTGGTCGTCTATTTGGTCCAAACCTCAGCAATACAACACCTCGGCAAGCTGGATAGCAGAAGTTAGAGAAAAGTACTCTAGTATCCCAATACCTGGTTTCTCAGCCGTAACACCTGAAGAGGTTGCGAAAGTTGCTTGAAGGCTTCACAATTGGAAAACTCCAGGCTGCGACAACTTGCATGCTTACTGGTTCAAAAATCTCACATGTATACACGACAAACTTGCAGCCCTCTTCACCAAGATAATAACCAGCGAAGAAGAATTGCCAAATTTTGCAACGCTTGGTACGACATATATTATATGATTCCAAAATGTGATGAAATCAACGACCCATCAAAATTCAGGCCCATCACCTGTCTGCCAGTTATTTACAAAATACTTACACGTCGTGCATAACTAACATCTTGTATGAGCATATCGAAACACATAATCTAATTGCAGAAGAGCAGAAAGGATGTAAACGTGCATCACAAGGTTGTAAAGAGTAGCTGATTATAGATCAAGTTGTCTTTGGGCAATCTAAACAGAAGAACAGAAACCTCTATGCAGCTTATATTGGCTGGATGAAAGCATTCGATTCGGTTCCCCACTCCTGGCTTATTGAAGTACTTCATATTTAAAACTTCAATTCCAATATCATACTCTTTCTAGAAAAAGTTATGCAACGCTGGAGGACAAGAATAAAAATACCTGGCCCGGAAAGCTCTCAATACACAACCGAAATAAACTTTCGAAATGGCATCTTTCAAGGTGACTCGTTGAGTCCACTCTGGTTTGTTCTCAGCATGAACCCCTTAAGTCACAACATGAATGAGACGGGACATGGGTTTGTATTAAAGCACGGACAGTCTGGAAGATTCCGGCTGAGCCACCTTTTTTACGTAGATGATTTGCGACTCTACGCCAGCAATTCCAAATATCTAGATAAGCTTTTGAACCGCGTCGAAACCTTCTCCAATGACATTAAAATGCCTATTGGACTTGATAAATGCCGAAAGATCACAATAGTTAAGGGGAAAGTGGTTTCTCGACATGTAACTGCGGAAAGTAGCGGACTCGACATAACAGAAATGGAGCCGGGAGAGGTATACCTTGGAGTTATGCAAAGCAGCAGCATAAATACGATGCAAATGGGGAAAAATCTAATAGCAGAATTTAAAAGGCGCCTTAACGCTGTCTGTAAAACCCAACTTAATGGGAAAAACTAAATCCACGCTTTGTCGTCCCGGAGATATCGTATAGCTTCGGAATAGTAAAATGGTCATCTACTGAAATAGAAAATTTACAACGAATAATACGTACAATTATAACTAAATACAAGTCACGTCATCCAAAAAGCTCTGTCGTTCGAATGATGCTACCTAGAAAAGCGGGCGGCAGGGGACAGATTGATGTTGGAGCACTACATGACAAACTTATCTTAAACATAAGATCATACTTCCAACATAAGTGCTCCCAATCCGATCTGCACAAGGCTGCAATTGCTGCGGATGATAATTACATCCCACTTCGGATGAATCAATCCTACGAAATCAGGAACGCAACCACAATAGATGAAAAGATCCAAAGATGGTCTGAAATGGCTGAAAAGACTTGTCGACCACATGTTGACCAAAAACTGTCGCACTTATGGCGTACCAACAGGTCGATATTTGCTGAAACGGAGGGTACCATTTTCGCCATACAAGATGGTGTGATTCCAACTAGAAATTTAGATCATTAAATACGTAATGCGAGATCCAAATGCCGCTGCAGACAGATGTCGAAGATGCAATAGTCGGAGTGAGACATTAGACCACGTGCTAGCGGGATGCACGACACTGGCAAACTCTTTGTACCTGAAGCGACATAATGACATCGCGAAAATAGTCCATGTAAAACTGACGCAGATGTACGACTTCAATTCAAGCAAAATACCATACTTCAGATACACCCCAGAACCTGTTGAAGAAGACTCCAACTACCTTCTATATTATGACCGAAGAGATCACAATAGGCCAGATATTTTCCTGATTGATAAATCTCAAGCGACTGGATATATACTCGTAGTTTATATAGTATAGTTGAAATTGCTGTTCCTCTCAGAATAAATAAATATTTTGACCTTTGTCTAGGCATGACCGAACGTGTACATAAAATGCCCTCCTGATTATATCAAGCCGGTGAGCAGCACATAGCAGTAGATGAATCTACACCGAAATATAAAAACTCCTTCAATTGTGATTGGTTAAAAAACCAGCGCTAATTAACACTTTAACATTATCTTTACTAAAACTGTTACCAGACCTATATATAGGGTTATTTGCCTGATGTTATTTTCCACTATTAACGGCGGCTGCCGTAGCTGAATGGATTGGTGCGTAACTATCGTTCGGAATTCACATAGAGAACGTAGGTTCGAATCTCGGTGAAACATTAAATTAAGAAAAAACATTTTTCTAATAGCGGTCGCCCCTCGGCAGGCAATGGCAAACCTCCGAGTGTATTTCTGCCATGAAAAAGCTTCTCATAAAAAAATATCTGCCGTTCGGAGTCGGCTTGAAACTGTAGGTCCCTCAATTTGTGGAACAACATCAAGACGCACACCACAAATAGGAGGAGGAGCTCGGCCAAACACAGAAAAATGATGTATTTTATTTATATTAAAAAATACCATTTTTCTTTGAATATCAAAATAACACCTCTTATTGGAAAACCCTACATAATCCACTCTAAGACAGTACATTCAGTTATTAGACCTTTTGTAAGCTGCTAAAAATTACAATAAACTAACCTTTGGTAGGTGGGATCACATAATGACCCCACTCACATTAAGTTAGTAGCTCAGCTTCGTCTCAACTGTGCGTCGAGTGGGTTAATCCCGCGATCGCGCAGTAAGTAGGCACCCAGGTACCCAGTTATCTTGCTGTTTCTATATTATTTTGCTGATAGAGGGCAAGCTTTGGTGTAAGCATCCGTCCGTAGAAGAGTTTTAATCCTTCCTTAAATCTTATGCTTGTTTAGGCTTAGGTAGATAGCACCTTAGTCTAGAAAATCGGTCCATTGGAATGAAAAATATGTTAGTATGTCTATAAGTACTTTCACGTCGGCGCAATCATTTACCATTATACTGATGTTCGCTTACATATATTCTCCTGCGGACCCGGTATCGCCAATGATATCTTCAGTTCATTTTTTCTCCAACGCCACCAATCGGACAACTGAAATACTTCTTCGCTTTAAGAGTCAGTATTGGCTTTGTTTTGCTCATTTATCGCTCATTTGCTAGGTGTCAAAATTAAATTATTTGTGAGTCATAGCAGGAGGGGAGCATTTTTTTCTTTTTTTCATAATAACGAGTGGTATTCAGTTTTAAAGGGTAGCAGTCATACATGAGACCTAAATTCTTCAATTTTGGGCCTCAAGAAAATATATGTATGTGGCTGCTATTTTCCAAAACTTTCCGGCCAAGTATGGCTTGAAATTTTTCGCTGGAATAAATAACTCTATTTATTGCAATAGTAAACGCATTCCTTCCAATTCGAGGATTTTCCATAGAACAACTGCTTGAAATTTATTTTTGGGAGTTTCGCGTCAGATATTTGCTTTTGTAGATACCTTTATGCTGTTGCTGAATCTCTCTAGAATAAATGCAATATGTATTATGTGAATGAACGATATATGCAGATGAAAAAACAATGATTTTTGCTTCACGCAATAAAATAAACCACGAATTTAGGGGGTGCGCAAATATCTCAAGCAATTTTCTAGCAACCAAAAAAAAAACTTTATTAAAATATTCGCAACCCTCTGATTTATTCACTGCAAACACTTACTTCACACAGCTAAACGTAAAGTTTTTCATTTAAATTCCTCTCTTCAGCCTTCTGCGCTTATTTCGCAGCCCTGGGTACCAACGTGGAAAATCAATATTTTTTCCAAAAAAAAAAGCAAAGCATATACCATCTTGGATTTGCCCATTTTGTGCAAGTATCAATGATTGTTTACGCACGTTTGTTAGTGTATACGCGTTCAGATGCACTCGTATATATCTGTGCTTTAATGCCTTGCCCCATGTCCCCCACCCATTTCTATACAAATACTCGGATTATTTATATGTGTACTCTGCACTCACTCGGCAGCATTCACTGAAGGCTAAGATGCGCTTAAGTCGCTGCTAATCCGCTGAATAGCAAGCGAAGCATTGACGTAGAGGGGACGTTGAAAAGGAACTTGGCTAGATGGCTAGCGGCTAGGTAGTGGCATTCACGCAACGTGTTTTAGTCATATTGATTTCTTTGCACTCTGGATTCACATGCGCGCATGCACTAATACACTTGCAGAAGGCAATACGAAGAAGGATAAGCCAACAAACAAACATAGATTGCGCAGGAAATGAGAAAGAACGTGAGACTTTGAATGGCAGAATAAACCACACATTGATTTCACACTGACACACGGATTTTGAACTTGAACTTTTCGAATTTATTTTTAATGATGCGGGGTATCAATTTTTGTATACTTTAAGAGAAAATAAGAATTCCCCAACAATTTCAAGGTGGTCATCAGTGATCGCTCAGCATGGAGAAAAAATGAAATATCTTTAAACCAAAGCGCAAAGGTGTGGTTTACTGATGGGTCCAAAATAGAAGACGGCAGTGCGGGGGTAGGAGTTATCACACCTAACTTCAAGAAGGCAATTGCAATGGGAAAAACGATTTCCATTTTTCAGGCAAAAGTCTACGCCTTAGAGGTATGTGCCAGGGAATGTCTTCGTAGAGCCACGCATGTGGTGCCAATATCAACATTCTCGTTGACAGTCAAGGAGCTCTAAAATCGCTAGATAGCTTCTCATTTCCATCAAGGTTGGTCTGTGAATGTTTTAGAATTCTAGAAACTCTAGCATCAAGAAACTTTGTTACTCTGATATGGGTATCGGGACATGAGGGGCACGAAGCGAATGAAATTGGGGACGCTTTATCGAAAATAGGTGCAAACACTTCCTTCATTGGTCCTGAACCCTGAACCTTTCAGTGGGGTTAACAACAGCTTCAAAAGTGCCTTTTTACGTGAGCGGAAACAACGAGGCCTAATCGAGTATTGAAGAGTCCAAACGGGCATGCGTCAATCAAAAATACTCATTGATCCAGAAAGTATAAAAAAATATAAATCCTTAATCTCCGCAGAAAATACATAAGACCCTATACTAAATTAATAACAAGGCATTGTAAACTCAACCACATGAAAAAAATTGGTGTGGCAGAAAATAATTCTCGTAGACTTTGTAAAGAGGCACAAGAAACAGCAGAACATTTTCAATGCGACTGCACAACAGTGGTACGACGCAGACTAAATTACCTGGGAAGCGGGTTCTGCTTTCTGCTGCGTAATAGTCCCACTCAAGGGCTACGACGCAAGTGCTAACTCAGGCTAGTGTCGGTCGAAACTTTCTCGTAAACGCAACCAAGAAAAAATGAGTGAGAAATACACGAAGCGTTTTGAGGCGGTATTTTTATGCACGCATTCGAAAGGGCCACGGCTGCAAAAGGGATTAAAAACTCAAAAAAGTTTGTTGTGATGTGGTACCAGCGATATAAGGTGTACAACGAACGTGGCTTGAAGCGAGTGTCAACAAAAAAGCAGGATAAAGTGATCGTCCAACTTTTTAAGCAGGACCCTTCTTTGTGACTCCGCCAAGCACAATCAGGTTTTGCTAAAAAGGGAATAGATGTGAGTATCAACACCATCGAACGTCGAGTGAAGGAGGCGAACATATCCTACCGTGCCACATCATCAAAACCACTGCTCTCAGAAAAACACATTGAGAAACAACAAAACAAGAAAATGGCGTCACAGTTTTGAACTTCACAGCCCCCAGACGCGAACCCAATTGAAAATATGTGGGGAACTATGAAAACGCATCTTGCCGGAAGTCCAGTCCATGAAAAGCTGGTTTAAAGCATGAAGAACACGCCAGGCTATACCCAACAACGATGAAGACTACGCGGCTTATAGAGTAGTTTCGAATCATAGTTTTGTACATACTTTCATGTAAAAAAAAATGTAAATATATATCTTTTATACTTCATGAATAATTGCGGTTCTTTTTTTCTACACAGACTTTATCTCTTCAGATCACAGTGCACAAATACCCATTTTATAACAATAATAACTTAAGAGAGTCAATTTGTTCAATGTGAGTAGCCATATAAAAACTCATTTAGGCAGTTGTTTATAGTTCTCTAAAATGTTCCGTATATAAGTTTATGTATTTCGTTAAGGTTTGATAGAAATAGTTAAAATCCGATTATTCATTCAAGACGATTTCATTCATGCGACTGCTCCGACTGTCTTCCTAGTGCCGCGACCATTAATATCGCCATCGCAGCTTATAACACCGGAAAGATCGTTAGCTAGTCGACTGTGTGGCATAATTTGGTATTAAAAAATATCATCATAACCCAAGTCTTCAATATCAGTCGCTAAAAGTAGTTAGTCATGGCTCAATGATGTTTAACTTCGACGGAAATTATATTTCTAGCAACAATTTCAAGGCAGAAAAAAGGCCAATAATACTTATATTTATAATTTATTCAGAATCGACCAGTTTTTTGCTACCTTCTATTGTAAACAAGACGACGTTGTCATATCTCTTATTACGTCAGCAAATCAGCTGATTCCCCCAAATTCATTGAGAGTCAATTAACGGTTTGATGTTTGCCATACCTTTCCATTTTTCACATTGCGCCTTCTAATAACTCAATTATTCCCTACTCTTTGCCAATATCACCACATTTTGCATGTTAAATCATTCAATAGCTGACCATTTCTTCTTTCCGTTTGCACAACTCTTTGCGGTTTTGAAGATTTATGAGTTTCGCTTGAATAAGGTGAAATATTATGCAAGCAAATATGTATTTAAAAAAAACACACCTAAACAGACAGAAACTCTGCGTAATGTAAGCATTTGAGTACATACATCCATACAAAAAACCTTGATAGGAATTTGTGAGGAAAATTCCCGCTCACAGTGCTTCTGCAAAATGTAGTCGTCCACCTGATAAGTATTAGCTTTTTGAAAGGTGTCTAGCTTAGTGTCGGCACAACTGCTGTGTAACACCCAATCACATACCAACTGGCCACTAATGTCAATACATACACAAAGTGCGTGTGTGTGCGTGCTGAGTTGACTTGCTTCGAATTAACAACGCCATAGAAGTAAACATTATCTGGCTGCCTCAGCACAGCAAACAAAATAAAGAAATGAGGTAGAAGCATATATATTGGACGATTGCTTATTTATCTCAATGTTCCTTTAAAGTGTTAGGCAGTAAAAGTTGTGTGCTACAAAAATTATTAAACATTTTAAAATATAAGGTGACGCAAAATTAGTCCCCCATCGGAAGATTTATAATTTTTGGATATGGCGTCGCACGTTAATCATAGTTGGTACTTGTGAATTAGACAGCTACAGTACAAGGCTTGATTGAAAAGTAATGAGCCTTCCCGCGCGAAGCGTCTGCCAAACGATCAACTGAATCGGCTGGTGGGGGAAAATGATCGTTGGACCTTCCCCTTCCACTAGAAACTGGTCCCAGTTCGCTGGCAACAGCCGTGCAGTCAACATCGCCCCGCGCGTGCAAGCTGTTTTAAAAGAGTGTTAGGATTTTGCAGTGCCGAAAATACAGCGATCGTTGGGCCAACGTTAGTCGATCAACTTTTGCGTAAAGCTAGTGCACCGAGTACCGAAACCATTGGGCTACTCAAGGAGGCTTACGGGGACCAATCTCTGTCCAGGTAAAACGGTGGCACAAGTCGTTCAAGGAATACCGGGAGAACGTCGAAGACGAACAGCGATCTGGAAGGCCTTCGACGACGCAAACAGACGAATATGTGAACCGGGTTCGTGAATTTCTGCACCTCTGCATTGGCCAAGATGGGGGTTCCGGAGCTAACCTACCCTCCCTACAGCCCAGATCTGTCCCCCCCTTACTTCTTCTTGTTCCCGCGCCTGAAAAGAAAGCTGAAGGGGAGCGTTTCGATCCAAAAAACTGTGACAGCCGAATTGAACGCGATTCCGGCGGATGAGTTTAAAAAATGTTTCCTGCAGTGGAAGGACCGCTATCAGCGGTGTATTGACGCTCAAGGGTCCTATTTTGAAGAATATTAGTTGTATAAGCCAAAAGGTTTAATAAAACTGCTTAAAAAAATAAGGCTCATTACTTTTCAATCAAACCCTGTATATAAACATAAAAGCAATGAGCGCGCGAAAGTTAAAACATATATTTCCATCACTAAAAACATTTTTTTATTTAGCATACACCTTCTTCAAAAAAAAAAAAAAAAGACAAAAAGGATGATTAATTTTGCGCCATCTTGAACTTTTCGAATTTATTTTCCATGATGCGTGTAATAAATAAATTTTTGGAATCCCCAGTCTATCGCTATCCTTGCGATATCATCACATGGTTTGCGCAATGTGTGTCTGATCCATTTCCATTTGCGACGCATAATTTCTATATCAACTGGTGTTTGGCCGGTAGCCGCCCAAAAATCATTGTTGCTTATAATATCAAGCCAGAATATCCGCATTATCTTTCGTAGGCAACGGCTTAGGAAAGATTACAAGGATTGCAAAGATTGTGATATGCTTGTTGTTATGTTCCATGTTTCACATCCATACAGAACTACCGGCTTCACGTTGGCATCGAATATTTTCAGTTTTGTGTGCCTGGAGATGTGGGTTGATCTCTATACCTTGTCTAGCATGCCAAATGCAACGCGTCCCTTAGATATTCGGTTGCATTTGTCAGTTGTTGATCCGCCGTTTTTTGACATTATGCTCCCAAGGTAGCAAAATTCATCTACATCTGCAAGCGGCGTGTCGGCAATTTGAAGTGCTTGCGTTGCGGTGGTGTTACTCCGAATTACTTTAGTCTTTGCTATGTTAATTCTTAGACCTGCTTGTGCTACTGCATGGCATACCGCTTGATGCATCTGAGTATTTATGCGATAGTAAACAAATGTCGTCCGCATAGTCTAGGTCTTCAAGCCGGCCGCATCAACCCCAGAAAATACCCTTGCTGACCGCACCCCCTTGTCGCATTGCTAGGACCAGGACTAGGTTGAACAAGAGTGGAGATAATACACATCTTTGCCTAACACTGGTTTGAATTTCGGTACTACCACTTAGAGCATTTTCGTATTTCACGCGACATGAAGCGCCCGAGTACAATTCTTTTATTATGGCAGGCACTCCTTTGCATTCAAGAGCTTTCCACATTACTTCATGACTGAGAGTGTCCAACGCTTTCTCGAAGTCGAGGTTAAGAGGCGAGCGCCACTCAACCGACTGCTCCATGATCACTCTCAAGGAGTTTCCATGATCGACTCAAGAGCAGTGTGGACGAAAGCCTGTTTGTTCTTTGGGTTGACCCTGGTTCAATGAGTTCACCATGCTTAGCACGTGATTCCTCGCCAATATTTGCACTCAGATAGGTTACCTTTCTTCGGCAGAAGGGTGATAACCCCCTCTTTTAACTCAGATGGTATTTCTTCAGAGTTCCAGGTGTTTTTTCAATAAGAGCAGAAGGATCCGAGCGCTTATCATGGGGTCAGCTTTTAGAAGTTCCAGATTGATGTTATCGGACCTGAGAGCTTTGCAATTTTTTAGAGACTTTATCGCATTTATTATCAATTTAATTTGTTCAATTCACAAACTAAAAACTCATTGAGTAGTTGTTTATAACGCCATAAAATACCAACTTTTCAATTCTTATTCTGTTATCTAAGAACCCAAACACATTTTTAGATATTTCGGATTTTTTACTTTTGCACATTTGAACTTTGAAAAACTCGCATCAATGTCCTAGCAACGCTTGTACGATGTACGAAACGCCTTTAACAGCCAACGATGGGTAGACATTATAAAGACTTCGAATACCTCCTGCATACCTGCTGAGTATTCTCGAGAGCTATCTGAGTAAGCATGAACTGCTGTACGACACACCAGATGGCCAGAAAACTAAAGCGGTAACGTCTGGCCCAGCTCAAGGATCTATTTTCGGTTTCGATCTCTGGAATCTGGATTACGACGAGATCTGGAGCATAGAAATGCCAGAAGATACATATCTGGTGCGATACGCGGACGATATAGCGGTGGTCATACTAGCCCGGGACATTGAGGAGTCGAGAAGGACGCTAAAACAAGTTATGATAATGACGCAAATAGTTACAACGCGAGGATCATGACCTTTCGCTAAACATAAGACCGAAATCATCCTTAAGATTTGAGGTCACATGCCACTCGCTTAAAGCATGCAAATATGTGGTAAGTTTTTTTTTTTTTTTTTTTTTTTATTTTATTTGAAAATTGGAAAAGTAATGAATTCCAATCACAATGAATTAAAAAAGCATTAGCGACTAGGCCATCAGTAAGTTTTTAGTGACCCAGAAATAGTGAAATACCTTGAACACACGTTTTTTAGTTATGACAGATCGTTTGCGGAAAGAGATGCTCCGAGGAAGCAGATTGGTGATATCGCGCCGAGTAATATAATCAGCAAAATTCTCGAACGCGAGGACAGCTGGAACGCGGTAAAGAAATACATCGGGAACATACTACAGAAAAAAATAGACCTCGACACAGTGCAACAAAGAAGACGCGCCTATAGCATGAAAGCTGGCTACAAATACGGTGGACCCAGACATGGGTAAACGGAACTGGTCCTTTATGGATGCCATTCTGGGTCCTCCCAAAGTAATGCCGAAAGTAGTCCCGGGAAATGTGACTCCCCAGAAGGAGAGGAGGGATTGTTTTAGTGGCCACACCACTCCACGCAGTAGACGACGGTGGCTGTAAGTGCGAAAGCATTTCGAATCCTACATCACACACCAAAAAATAAAAAAATACAAACAGTTGCTACTTATGACGCTAACAGTAGAGCCCCACTGCTTCTACATGATGTTAGCTGGACGTTAACAGTACAGTCCCTCTCTTAGTTTAACATCTTATGTAAGGAACAGAATCTGAACTCACAGAGATATGTAAATACATACAGTGGATTGCCAAATTAAGGGGGAAGTCTACTGTGAATTTTTCAAAAAATCGATTTTTTTTTATTAGCTTAAAAAATACTTTGAACCCTCTTAAATAAGGTACAATATGTGTTACAGCTGGCTAAATTTTTCTTCGTTGAAATTTCGACCTTTTCCCGAAGCGCTCCAAAGCGGGTACCTGCGGCACATGAAACTTTAAACGTATTTTTCTCGAAACTAATATAAGTTTTTGTATACGGTGTACACGATATCTCGAGTTCTGATAAATGAATCAGCTTAAAAATTTAATTATATATTCTCTGTAATAGTGTCTCTCGTCTGATATAGAATTTTTTTGATATCGTTATTTGTTAAATTGTTATAAACAATAGTAACATCAATTTTAGGCAAAAAAAAAGAAAAAAATTTCAAGAATTTTTTTTTCAACGCCAAAATTTGTTATCGACATAATCCTACGTCAGACGAGAGTCAATACTATGTATATGATAACAATATTTTGTTTTTTTGTTTTAGATCACCGAAACGTAAGATTTCATGTACACCGTTTAGGCACCTAAGAAAAGCGGACCTGCGCTTGCAGAAGTGCCACAGCGGCCATTTTGAATATTTTGACTTAAATTTTTTTTTCAAAAACTTAAATATATAATAAAGATAAGAGTTTAAATAGATTTTATGTACGAGCAATATTTTGTTAGAAATAAAATCCGGAAAATAAGCCTGTTTTTTCCCTTGTCACAGTAGACTTCCCCCTTAAGCCAGTCATACTTATTTTACTAAGTCACATTTTAGATTAGATTTAAGTTATTTAAGAGGCAAGATTCGCACTACTATGCAATTATCTTCCTGGGTAAAAAGCAAAGCTTACGGATGTTTTGGAAAAAAAGAAGCTTTTTTTGGTATGGAAATATCGCCACATGACTGTAGAGGATTGGAATCAGGTTAGTTTTTATATTATACATTTATTCCTTGTAAGCGATAATAATGCGGGTGTAGTTAGTTAATTTAGGTAGTTAATTTTAGCTGACAAAAGTGAATTCGTAATGAAAAATTTAACCCGAACTGCATTATTGAAATGATGAAATATTCTAATACGATTACGGTTTGCTCTGTCATTAATACCTGAAGAGTTAGACGTCTTTATAGTCTTAAAAAAATAACGAAATGAGACCAACTTAAGGAAATCCAATTCTTTAACTTCAAGAATGCTTCCTAAATGGCGAGGAGTATATTTCTTTGCATGATTATAGGCTCATCGGAATGATTAAGAGACAAATAGTCTTAGTTGTTAATGTGCTCGAAATTAGTCGGGTAATGCCTGACTTCTCTCTCGACTGCATTCGAATACTTCGAAAAATTTGAGTAAACTGCTGAGCGGATGTGCTAGGTAGATAGATCCTCGAGATGATTTTACCCCGAAATGAGAGGATTGGATACCTTGAAAATTTTGTGGCCAGCTTCTGCAAATATGGGCTTCGCGTTGACTTAGAGCGCACATGCAAAGTCGGGAAATGCTCCTGACTACGGGCAGATCCGAGATGGTCGAGAAAACTTCTAAGGCCAACAAAACTGCAGCTTTCGAATTTTGCTGGTCCTGTCTGAGGGATACGTTGGAATGAAGGTGTTAGGACCTTCTTCTCGGCTGTCCTATTCTCCCTGGGCAGAGTTTTAGATCTCTCGCCTCTCACTTTTTTGCTACACCTGCGGATATAGTAGTTTCGAATATCGATTGAAGATTAACATAAACGTAATTCAGTCGTTCATCGTTCGGCTGTCATCTTATCCTCACCCAAGTATGAGTTTGAGCGTTAGCTCCCTTTTCAATGTTCAAGGTGTAGTGAACGTTGGCTGCCTCAGCATGATTCGAATAATTCGTAGATGCCAAAATTTGTTTGATACTGTGAATCATAGCGCAGACACATCAACTTTAGCGAAGTCATCAAAAATCTGCGCGATCCTTCTGGCAGATAAAGGTAAAACACAGAGGGTGCTCCAAGCTGTAAGAAGGCGTTGTTCCTAAGTTTACGACTGGTAGTGGCAGGCTAATCACCTACCCTGTCAGAAATCAAATAGATTAACGTAACCAACGCAAGGCAAATTTCTTGTCGAGGCCCTATGCTAGGAGTGAACAAGGAATAAAAAAGGAATCAAAGCTAAAAGTGCATGATGTACAGAATCCATAGGTGTGGTCAACCGGCCCCGATTTTCAGTGATTTTGATCGCATCAGCTGATTGGTTGATGAAACTGGGGTCGTAACAGCTATTTGTCTACAAAAAAACTGAAATTGAGTTAAAGTTATACGAAAAAAATCAATCCGCTTTTGTTACTTCGTTGCCATCTGAACCATGACTGATTGGACGAGTGTGCGAATCTGTGTGAAATAAGTGAGTAGAATTCTGCTGCCGAGTTCCCAATGGATGGATTCTGGACGAATCCCCACTTTAACCAACCAATCAATGACGTGACAGCCGAAGCTACTCTCATAATTTTGCTTTGGTTGGCCAAACGCGCTAATCTATCATTCCTGCTAAAAGTGCCTAGACTAGCATGGAGGCTTTAGACTAAATTCTAAACGATATCCTGCTTTCAACTGCCTGTATTGACTTTCGTTTCGAACTATTTTCGAAGCATTTTTCGCATTAAAAATTCGGTTGTAAGGAACGAATACTTTATGAGACTAGAATCGATCGAAATCAAAATACGTTTATTCGTTTTCTTCTAAAAAAATTTAGCTACGAGATTAAAAAAGGTTCTAAATCGATTATTTGCCTAAATCCAAGGTGAAGTCCAAAATAAACAAGACTGGTGTCATAAAAATGTTTCTGATGGTGCCATCTTTTTACTGAGTTAATGCGTTGGAAGTTACATCCCTAGTTGACTTCAAGTGAAAGCTTGGTGACATTCGGCTCAATGGAAGCAAAGTTATTGCGTCTAAAGTGTCAGTATGTTTGTGTCATCGGTACAAAAATTAATTTCGAACAAAGAGCTAATAACAAATTTTGTTTTGAAATCGGTAAAACGTGTACCGAAATATTTGAATTGATGAACAAAGTTTATGCCGATGATTCATGAGTGGTTTACACATTTCAGAGATGGTTGTGAGGACTTAAATGACAATGAACATGCGGCCCGTATGCGCCCAAAATGAGTAATCACCGAAAACTCCATCGAAATTGCTCATAAATTTATAAAAAATCAACCGAAATCGTTGTTGAAATTTATGGCATCGGAGTTGAATACCTCTAAAGCATCGATTTATCGCATTTTAACAGAGCATTTGGGCTTACGAAATGACTGTGCACGTTTCATTCCGCACAAGTTAACCGAGGACCAAAAATTGCTCAGAATTCAACATTCGAAAGACCTCATTAAAGAGGCAAGAAAAGGCGAGAACTTCCTTTATAACATTGTAACTGGTGATGAGACCTGGTTTTTCTAACATGAACTTGAAAGTAAGGGTCAAATTGCCGAATGAAAGGCCCCAGATGAGCCACCACCCACAAAATCTCGTTTGGAGAAGTCAGAAATCAAGTCGATACTCATTTGTTTATACGATTTCAATGGAATTGTCCACAATAAGTTCATGCCAATGGGCCAAACCTTGAATGCAATTTTCTATCTTGGCGTTTTGAAGCATTTGTTGCACCGAATTCGTCGAATTCGCCTTAATTACCGCGAAGGAAGAAGCTGACGCTTATTGCATGATGATGCACCATCTCATCAGTCCACTCTTTTGACTGATTTTTTGACTATAAATTGCATTTTAACCATCAATCGTTCACCGTATTCGCCTGATTTGGCTCCCCGTGACTTCTACCTATTCGGAAAGTTTCTTTTTGGCCCTGAAAGGAATACGTTTTGCGTCCATAGAGGTCATCCAAAAGGTTTGTACCGACATCCTGAAGGACATTCCGGTCAATGAGCTGAAACACTCTTTCGAAAAGCTTTTAGATCGCGCAAAACAATGTGTCGAGGCCAGAGGGGATTAGTTTGAATAAATAAACTTGAAGTTATAAGAACAAAGCTCTTTTCGTTTTGTCTTGTTTATTGACTTTACCTTGGATAAAGCAGTCCAATTACATCATAAAACATTCAACACAATGTGTGGAAGTGATGCAATATTACTAATAGAATTTTAATTTAATTTAGTATACATTTTAATTAAATTATTGAAGACTATTTAAATTGATTTGAGATTCTAATTAGATTAAATATGTACCAGCAAATTCGCTTATTTAGATAAAAGAGGTACCTTTTAAATTATTATATTTAATAAGATAATATGTTAATGTATATTTAATAAGATACTAATCAACTAAAAAAATAACAACTTAAAAAATTTTACTTAGTTTTCTCTCTAATCAGATATGTTTGTATCCATGTATGTATGTGTATGTATTTATATATCTATCTAGACGTATTCATTTATAACATTCTGTAGCATCTTTTATTCTGTCAAGTCACCATAACCAATTTCAGCGTCTCCCAACATTCAACTGAAAAACATAGAACGCAATAATTGCTCAAAAACATGGAAAAAATTTGGAGGTGTATACACACACACACACGTAAATATGTATGAATTTTAAGCGATAGCTTTCGGAGTGTCCGCCACTTTTTCGTCACTGCACTGATCCAATCGCTGCCAGTTAGCGGGTGTGCTTACAATTGACATATGCAGTATGTACCCGAATGCAGTTCTGAGAGTTCTGAGCTGAGGTATATATGTAAATATGTTTGGATTTATAGATACCCTTTAGGAAAGTGCACTGCATTTGCTGCACGTCTAGTGACTTTGGGGTTATATTTTTTTCTTTTATAAAGGGTGGTTAAATTTCAAGGGCCGATGGTGAATGTGAACCACACCTAAACGTCAACGACACCGTTGGACTTCTTTCTTTGGAGTTATTTGAAAGAAAAGGTATACATCGATAAGCCAGCAACAATTCAAGAACTAAAGGATGAGATAATTCGCCACACTAACGGCATAGAACCTTAATTATGCCTCAGCGTCATCGAAAATTTGGACCATCGGATAGAGGTGTGCCGCTGAGACCTCGGTGGCTATTTGGCCAATATTTTGTTTTATACGTAATTGAACCGTATCGGTATTATCATAATAAAGAGAAATGATAATAATTTCTAAAAAAAGTTGTATTTTATTCAAAATCAACACCGGCCTTTGGAACTTAACCACCCTTTATAACAAAATCAGGTAGTTTTTAAGAAGTGTTAATATTTGCTTCTTCTAAAGTGCAAAAGCAGTACTTAACTCCACAAGGCTTCCGAAATTTTACATAACTAGAATTAAGAGTATTGACATTATTGAAAAAAAGTGATGCGTGCTTTTATAAATGAAATGTACATCGTTGAAATGTTCGCCAAATCTGTCTGTCAAATCGATCCATCCCATTGGAACCCGCCTTTTGTGGTCACACGTTGTTGTAATGATGAACTACGATGTACTTTTTATTGAATGATTGTAGCCGTTTCAATTGTTTTTGTTGTTGCTGTTGTTGTTTTTGATTTTATTGCAGCAGCTTATCGAAACCCTGCCTAACTTCTGAAACGCATCAGTTGCCATCGCTGATGATATCTTACAGAAGGACCAACGAAAAAGGTGTTTAGAAAAGGTGGAATCTAAGGGAAGGAGGTGTTGAATGAGTTGACTTTAGGGGCAGGTGAAGTGATTAATTGTGTCATGAGAGGTGTCTTAATAAGCTGAACATAATACACATTTCGTTGGATAGCTATATAACAGGGACTTATTGACAGATTTTTACCACTTAATTGCTTCTTATATAATTTTTATAAATTTTTTGTGAAAATATTGTTCATCCTCATATAAAATTCATATTAATTAGAAAAAAAACAACAAATAAATTTTCATCAAAATTTAAAATTTTTTACCCTTTTTCATTTTACCAAACTTTTTCATTGGTTGGCCGATTAGGGTGAGGCCGATTTTTAAACTACGAAATTTTCGTTCTTTCCCAGCTGTTCTTCCAGTCACTTTTTGATCAAAATGTTGCGAATTGGAAAAAAATATTGTTAAAAATAGTGAAATAAGACTAATATTTATAATTTTTATTCACATTATAAGACTGTCAATTTATGCAGTATTTCAAACTAAAAAAATGCCACGTTTCAACACTTTATAATTTTCGCAGAGACATCCCCTCTGCACATCCTCTTATTGCACGAGATATTAAAATTTAAACCTATATTTTAACAATTTGCTGTTGAACTTTTTTGCCAGACCAATAATTTACTCAGAGTAGGTGCAAGTTGGGATTTTTTCAACTAGTTCAAATGTAACCACTTTCGGAATAGTTACCATAGGTCGAAGAAGAAATAGTTGTAATTTAGAATTAGTCTCACTATGTTATGCTCTCAACTACATGCAAATATACCTTAAAAAACATACGCACCCAAGTGGTGTACCTTGCAACGTATTACCATTGTACCTGAGTTGCACCTGGCTGAAATACCTCACTCGATTGCAGGAATAAATTTACCTATACAAGCACAAGCCCTCATCTACTCACAATTGTACGCGTGCTCTAATATGTATTGCACGTTTGTATTTGAAACCCCAAAGTATAAAAAACACCACTTCATCCTCTCGCTGACAAAGTGACCAACTTAAAAATGTGAATGCAACAAATATTTCAACAACGCTGCTTGAAGGACCTGCTGTAACTGTGTGCAAGGCCACGCGTAGCAGCTGTTTTCCATGAACTGCAGCATGTGGTGGAGATTTTTTATCGTTACCGTTGAATCATTGGAGACAAGCATCAGCGAAAAAAATGCCAGCAATTTTTGCTACAACAACAATATTGCCAGAGGCTTGCCTTGTTGGTGTCGTTTGCGGCTCTAAGCTGTGGACAGCGTTGAATTTTCGGGTTGGAATGGGAGCCAGTGGAGTAGGGTACAATAGACAAACGAAAGTACATTTCTGTAGGTATGTGTGTGTGTGTGTTCGTAGTTCGAAGTTTGTTTGTATGGCTGTTTACTCGTTAGACGCCTGTTGGCGCGTGTGCTGGCAATAAATCAGTGGCATCCTGCATGAAGTGCATCTGTTGATCTCGTTGGACGCAGATGTTACCTCATTTTGATACAAAATCGATTCTCGGTATCACTTTTTATGTCCTGACTTCGATTTCGTGGTGGAATGTCTTTGTATGCAAGCAGTAGCTGGAACGAAGTCAATCACTTTTTGCGAAGGCAGCCAATCAGTGCGATATTTCCCATTGAGCCCTTCGGTGGATACGTGCTTGTAGGACGGTGGTTTGGAATTTGTGTGCATCTGCATATTTTATGAGTACATACACTTTGATGGGAAAAAATGTTAAACTCGAAGTGATGTACTAAAACGTAAGTAAAATACTCAAGCGATATTTAGTCTGAGAAATGTTGATGAACGAGAGCAATGTACGCCATTTTTGGTGTCGTATTTATTTTATAACTTGTTTGTTAATCAATCTGGGGTTAAGCGAATACTTTTGCTTTTTCATGAATGAGTTTGGGAAATTAATATAGGCATTTTTTTCTTTAATAATATGAAATGAAAAATTAAACAATTTATTACTAACACCGTCTGGAGAAAATATCTTTTTGTTCAAGAAAAATTCCATGTGAAATTTCAGAGAACTGTTAGTAAAAATTCTTAAATAAGGTTATACTTTACTCCAGACACAATAACCGCACTCTCCTAGGTATGGAATGTAAAAATATGATGGCGGAGAGCATGAGGGTTGTTCACCAACAGCAAAACTTCAAAACGTTTAATAAAGATGCGGCCTAACGCCTCCAATACAAATTAAAAATGTCTTACTTTTTACCTCTGGAACCGTTATGCTAAGGTACTGCCATTAAAAGTGGGAAAGTAATGGTAAAAGTAAATGTACAGGGTTGGATTGAAAAGTAATGAGCCTTCCCGCGCGGAGCGTCTGCCAAGCGATCAACCGAATCGGCTGGTGGGGGAAAATGATCGTTGGATCTTCCCCTTCCACTAGAAACTGGTCCCAGTTTGCTGACAACAGCGGTGCAGTCAACATCGCTCCGCGCGTGAAAGCTGTTTTAAAAGTGTGTTAGGATTTTGCAGTGCCGAAAATACAGCGATCGTTGGAGCAACGTTACTCGTTCAAATTTTGCGTAAAGCTAAACAGTTTGTACCTCCAGGAAGCACTGTAAACGCGGCATTTTACAAAGAAGTGCTCCTTCGGCTGAAAAACCGCGTCGCCCGGGTACGGTCCGACCTAGTCAACAATTGGACTCTTCATCACGACAATGCGTCGGCGCACACCACCTTCCTCTGCACCTCTGCATTGGCCAAGATGGGGATTCCGGTGCTTCCCCACCCTCGCTACAGCTCAGACTTGTCCCCTCCGGACTTCTTCTTGTTCCCGCGCCTGAAAAGAAAGCTGAAGGGGAGGCGTTTCGGCTCCATTGAGGTGATCCAAAAAACTGTAACAACCGAATTCGATTCCGGCGGATGAGTTTAAAAAATGTTTCCTGCAGTAGAAGGACCGAATATTAGAAGAATATTAGTTGTATAAGCCAAAAATGCTTAAAAAAAATAAGGCTCATTACTTTTCACTAGGAGAATCGGAACTAGGAGAATCGGTGCTCAGGAGATTGGTAAGTAGAGGTACACCGCAAGGCGGAGTCCTCTCACCGTTTCTATGGAACGCAGTTGTAAATAAACTCCTGTTAATACTGGAATCGGTAGGCTGTAAGGTGATAGCTTACGCCGATGATGGTGTCATTGCTGTCTCTGGTAAATTTGTATCTACATTAAGAGACCTAATACAAAATGCTCTAGACATACTTTCTAGGTGGGCAGGAAAGTGTGGTCTAGGAGTCAACCCAGACAAAACACAACTTATATTGTTCACTAGGAAACACGAAATCCCTCAACTAAGTCCAATTATGCTCAAGGGGGAAGCTCCTGTGATTTCGGAAGAAACCAAGTACTTGGGACTAATCATAGATAGGAAACTGACTTGGAAGTCAAACATCTTAGAAAGAGTCAGGAAAGCGAACCTAGCTTTTTATGCCTGTAAGAGAGCTTTAGGTAAGACCTGGGGAATTAAATCTAAGGTTGCTCATTGGCTTTACACTGCTGTCGTCAGACCCATGTTATCTGGTGGTGTGCTATGCAGAAAAAAACCTATTCTAATTTATTGAATAAGGTGCAGAGATCAGCGGAATTAGCAATATGTGGCGTCATGAAAACCACGCCATCCATGGCTTTGTATATCATATTACATCTGCCACCCCTAGATCTCTTCTGCAAATACTTAGCGGCCTGCTCCGCTGTAAGGCTCAAAGCGAGCTCACAATAGAAGGCCGTCACACATGGACATTCAACCATCTTAGACTCCTACACGGATATACCCAGTGACTGTGATTATCACCCTCCCATTCTCTGCTTCGAAAGGAATTTCCTAATGAAAATCCCTTCTAGACTGGAATGGTGTGAAGAAGATCCAACACCCAACACACCCGTTAAGATCTACACGGACGGGTCTAAAATGGATACCGGTGTAGGATCAGGGTTATTTTGCGAAGAGCTTTCTATTAGTGAATCCTTTAAACTACCGGATCACTGTAGTGTTTTTCAAGCGGAAATAAACGCTATTCATGAAGCCTTAAAATGGCTAAAGATAAACAGAATATCATCAACGGATATCTGCATTCTATCAGACAGCCAAGCTGCCCTACGAGCCCTGGATGCATTCCAAACAACATCAAGGAGTGTCTTACGTTGTCGCCAATCTCTAAATGAGATGGCCAAACAATATCGTATAATCTTGTGCTGGGTTCCAGGCCACAGAGATATACCAGGGAACTGTAGGGCAGACCAACTTGCAAGAGAAGGTACCTGTTTGCCAGACATAAGTAATTTTATGGAGATACCTCTGGCAACTTGTAAGCTTCTGATTAAGGACGCATTAATCAGATCTACAAATCAAAGATGGATTAGCGTTAATTGCTAGGCAAACATGGCCAAGGCTAAATTTACGTCTGTCCAAGAGTATTATAAAACTGAATAGACTTCAAATCAGGACCTTAGTAGGGGCCCTCACAGGACAAAAGCTCAGGATGGTTTAATATGGAGAGGGAAATGTAGCTCAGCCCCCGCGGTTCACAACGGACCCATTTCGTGGTCTAAGTGGCATCGTTGTCTCTATGTGCGATGCGGCTGCCAAACCTAACCTACTTTTCAATCAAACCCTGTAAATGGTAAAAAAAGTAATGGTAAACTGGTACACAATCAATAAGGTAGACAGGTCTAAACTTCAACACTTCAATAAAACCATAACTTCAAGTAGAGGCTTAGATGAGAAAGTAAGAGCTTTCGAAGTTTCGTTGACAAAAGACTTGAAGCTTCATGTCCTGTCACGTACGGCAAAACCACATATCTCGCCTGGTGGAATGAAGATTTAAGTTAGCTTAGGAAAATGACAACATCTGCTATAAATATAAGTAGTTTAAACCTTACAAATACTGTCTTAGGGAATACAAGAAAGCAATCAGACAAGCTCAGGCAGAAGCTTGGAAAGATTTCTGTAGTTCCATAGGATCAACCAAAGATACGGCCATTCTGAGTAAGCTTTTATCCAAAGAACTCTCCTGTCCTTCTATTTTGAGGAAAGCCAACGGAGCATGGACAAAATCTTCGGCCGATACATTACATTAGCCGCAACCCTTACAGGTCACTGGAAAGTAGGTGATCGCGCAGTCAGTCTTAACCCCCTTTCAATCCCATCCGCAAAAGCTGTAAAGCGGAAGAGGTGAAATAAAGTCTCTTCCACAATCTATGCGAATGTCCAGGTCTAGATAAAGTAAGACTTCACTCTTTCGGCAAGCACTTCTTACAGCAAATTAATGAGATCTCAGACGGAGAGGTACAAAGTTTGCTGTTATACCTACATTGGCCTCACGAAATGGATCTGACTTAAAAAGAAAAAAAAAAACTGTAAAACGGCGCTAGTCGCTAATTGCGAAAATTTCAGCAGGAAACAACAACAACAACAACAATGGTAAAAGAGGCAAAGAACTGTCCAAGCTAAAATTTTGATTATTTCTGGTGCAGGGTGATTGGAAAAGACGACACATTTTTTCATAAAACAATGAAATTAATCTAAATATTTTCTTCTTTTAATTCAGCATGTTTTTTCAATCATTTGTGCAACATAATATTCCTTAAGTGCTGTTCCGAATTCATTAATCTTTCTTATACTTTGCTTCTTTCTGGCTGTGGAAGGCTTGAAAAGAGTGTTGCCACATTTTTGAAAAATTTTAATTTAAATTTTTGTCGATATTGCTCAAAGAAAATATGGAAATATTTAGTAAAATGGTTTTTTAAATTAGGTAGGGTTACCACCTAGGGAGAAAATACAAACATCAAATTTAAATATGCTAAGGTATACAATATAACAACACTACCCTCAAACATAACGTGTATCAAAAAAATGTATCATTCTACGTAGGGTTTGTAGTCAATCACTTTCTTCTATTTTGCTTATTTCTGGTTGTGGTAGGTTTGAAAACGGTGTTGCC